>NC_091380.1:9620034-9632392 GCF_038502225.1 Cherax quadricarinatus | reverse complement strand
ACTATCTTCACCATTACCTTGCATGCTCACTATCTTCACCATTACCTTACATGCTCACTATCTTCACCATTACCTTGCATGCTCACTATCTTCACCATTACTTTGCATGGTCACTATCTTCATTACCTTGCATGCTCACTATCTTCACCATTACCTTGCATACTCACTATCTTCATTACCTTGCATGCTCACTATCTTCACCATTACCTTGCATGGTCACTATCTTCACCATTACCTTACATGCTCACTATCTTCACCATTATCTTGCATGCTCACTATCTTCACCATTACCTTACATGGTCACTATCTTCACCATTACCTTGCATGCTCACTATCTTCACCATTACCTTGCATGCTCACTATCTTCATTACCTTACATGCTCACTATCTTCACCATTACCTTACATGGTCACTATCTTCACCATTACCTTGCATGCTCACTATCTTCACCATTACCTTGCATGCTCACTATCTTCATTACCTTGCATTGTCACTATCTTCATTACCTTACATGGTCACTATCTTCACCATTACCTTGCATGGTCACTATCTTCATTACCTTGCATGCTCACTATCTTCACCATTACCTTACGTATCCACTATCTTCACCATTACCTTACATATCCACTATCTTCACCTTGCATGCTCACTATCTTCACCATTACCTTACATGGTCACTATCTTCACCATTACCTTGCATGGTCACTATCTTCACCATTACCTTACATAGTCACTATCTTCATTACCTTGCATGGTCACTATATTCATTACCTTGCATGGTCACTATCTTCACCATTACCTTGCATGGTCACTATCTTCATTACCTTACATAGTCACTATCTTCATTACCTTGCATGCTTACTATCTTCACCATTACCTTGCATGGTCACTATCTTCATTTCCTTGCATGGTCACTATCTTCATTACCTTGCATGGTCACTATCTTCACCATTACCTTACATGGTCACTATCTTCACCATTACCTTACATGCTCACTATCTTCACATTACCTTGCATGGTCACTACATTACCTTGCATGCTCACTATCTTCACCATTACCTTACATGGTCACTATCTTCACCATTACCTTACATGGTCACTATCTTCACCATTACCTTGCATGCTCACTATCTTCACCATTACCTTGCATGGTCACTATCTTCGCCATTACCCTGCATGCTCACTGCCTTGACCATTACCTTGTATGGTAACTATCTTCACCATTACCTTGCATGGCCACACTCTTCACCATTACCTTACATGGTCACTATCTTCACCATTACCTTGCATGGTCACTATCTTCATTACCTTGCATGGTCACTATCTTCATTACCTTGCATGGTCACTATCTTCACCATTACCTTACATGGTCACTATCTTCACGATTACCTTGCATGGTCACTATCTTCACCATTACCTTGCATGGTCACTATTTTCATTACCTTGCATGCTCACTATCTTCACCATTACCTTACATGCTCACTATCTTCACCATTCCTTGCATGCTCACTATCTTCACCATTACCTTGCATGGTCACTATCTTCACCATTACCTTACATGCTCAGTATCTTCACCATTACCTTGCATGCTCACTATCTTCACCATTACCTTGCATGGTCACTATCTTCATTACCTTGCATGCTCACTATCTTCACCATTACCTTGCATACTCACTATCTTCATTACCTTGCATGCTCACTATCTTCACCATTACCTTGCATGGTCACTATCTTCACCATTACCTTACATGCTCACTATCTTCACCATTATCTTGCATGTTCACTATCTTCACCATTACCTTACATGGTCACTATCTTCACCATTACCTTGCATGCTCACTATCTTCATTACCTTGCATGCTCACTACACCATTACCTTGCATGCTCACTATCTTCACCATTACCTTGCATGCTCACTATCTTCACCATTACCTTGCATGCTCACTATCTTCATTACCTTGCATTGTCACTATCTTCATTACCTTACATGGTCACTATCTTCACCATTACCTTGCATGGTCACTATCTTCAATACCTTGCATGCTCACTATCTTCACCATTACCTTACATATCCACTATCTTCACCATTACCTTACATATCCACTATCTTACCTTGCATGCTCACTATCTTCACCATTACCTTACATGGTCACTATCTTCACCATTACCTTGCATGCTCACTATCTTCACCATTACCTTGCATGGTCACTATCTTCATTACCTTGCATGGTCACTATCTTCACCATTACCTTGCATGCTCACTATCTTCACCATTACCTTGCATGGTCACTATCTTCATTACCTTGCATGCTCACTATCTTCACCATTACCTTACATATCCACTATCTTCATTACCTTACATATCCACTATCTTCACCATTACCTTACATGGTCACTATCTTCACCATTACCTTGCATGCTCACTATCTTCACCATTACCTTGCATGGTCACTATCTTCATTACCTTGCATGCTCACTATCTTCACCATTACCTTACATATCCACTATCTTCACCATTACCTTACATATCCACTATCTTCACCTTGCATGCTCACTATCTTCACCATTACCTTTATGGTCACTATCTTCACCATTACCTTGCATGATCACTATCTTCACCATTACCTTGCATGATCACTATCTTCACCATTACCTTGCATGCTCACTATCTTCACCATTACCTTACATGATCACTATCTTCACCATTACCTTGCATGCTCACTATCTTGACCATTACCTTACATGATCACTATCTTCACCATTACCTTGCATGCTCACTATCTTCACCATTACCTTACATGGTCACTATCTTCACCATTATCTTGTATGGTCACTATCTTCACCATTACCTTGCATACTCACTATCTTCACCATTACCTTACATGGTCACTATCTTCACCATTACCTTGCATGGTCACTATCTTCACCATTACCTTGCATGGTCACTATCTTCACCATTACCTTGCATGCTCACTATCTTCACCATTACCTTGCATGGCCACTATCTTCACCATTACCTTGCATGGTCACTATCTTCACAATTACCTTGCATGCTCACTATCTTCACCATTACCTTGCATGCTCACTATCTTCATTACCTTGCATGCTCACTATCTTCACCATTAAATTGCATGCTCACTATCTTCACCATTACCTTGCATGGTCACTATCTTCACAATTACCTTGCATGCTCACTATCTTCACCATTACCTTGCATGCTCACTATCTTCATTACCTTGCATGCTCACTATCTTCACCATTACCTTGCATGCTCACTATCTTCACCATTACCTTACATGGTCACTATCTTCACCATTACCTTGCATGCTCACTATCTTCACCATTACCTTACATGGTCACTATCTTCACCATTACCTTGCATGCTCACTATCTTCACCATTACCTTGCATGGTCACTATCTTCACCATTACCTTGCATGCTCACTATCTTCACCATTACCTTGCATGGTCACTATCTTCACCATTACCTTGCATGCTCACTATCTTCACCATTACCTTCAAGACTCAGCTTCAGCACTCAGCTTCAAGACTCAGCTTCAGCACTCAGCTTCAAGACTCAGCTTCAGCACTCAGGTTCAGCACTCAGCTTCAGCACTCAGCTTCAGCACTCAGCTTCAAGACTCAGCTTCAGCACTCAGCTTCAAGACTCAGCTTCAGCACTCAGCTTCAAGACTCAGCTTCAGCACTCAGCTTCAGCACTCAGCTTCAGCACTCAGCTTCAAGACTCAGCTTCAGCACTCAGCTTCAGCACTCAGCTTCAGCACTCAGCTTCAAGACTCAGCTTCAGCACTCAGCTTCAAGACTCAGCTTCAGCACTCAGCTTCAAGACTCAACTTCAGCACTCAGCTTCAGCACTCAGCTTCAAGACTCAGCTTCAGCACTCAGCTTCAAGACTCAGCTTCAAGACTCAGCTTCAGCACTCAGCTTCAGCACTCAGCTTCAGCACTCAGCTTCAAGACTCAGCTTCAGCACTCAGCTTCAGCACTCAGCTTCAGCACTCAGCTTCAAGACTCAGCTTCAGCACTCAGCTTCAAGACTCAGCTTCAGCACTCAGCTTCAACACTCAGCTTCAGCACTCAGCTTCAGCACTCAGCTTCAAGACTCAGCTTCAGCACTCAGCTTCAAGACTCAGCTTCAGCACTCAGCTTCAAGACTAAGCTTCAGCACTCAGCTTCAAGACTCAGCTTCGCACTCAGCTTCAAGACTCAGCTTCAAGACTCAGCTTCAGCACTCACCTTCAGCACTCAGCTTCAAGACTCAGCTTCAGCACTCAGCTTCAGCACTCAGCTTCAGCACTCAGCTTCAAGACTCAGCTTCAGCACTCAGCTTCAAGACTCAGCTTCAGCACTCAGCTTCAAGACTCAGCTTCAGCACTCAGCTTCAGCACTCAGCTTCAAGACTCAGCTTCAGCACTCAGCTTCAAGACAGCTTCAAGACTCAGCTTCAGCACTCAGCTTCAAGACTCAGCTTCAGCACTCAGCTTCAGCACTCAGCTTCAAGACTCAGCTTCAGCACTCAGCTTCAGCACTCAGCTTCAGCACTCAGCTTCAAGACTCAGCTTCAGCACTCAGCTTCAAGACTCAGCTTCAGCACTCAGCTTCAAGACTCAGCTTCAGCACTCAGCTTCAGCACTCAGCTTCAAGACTCAGCTTCAGCACTCAGCTTCAGCACTCAGCTTCAGCACTCAGCTTCAAGACTCAGCTTCAGCACTCAGCTTCAGCACTCAGCTTCAAGACTCAGCTTCAGCACTCATCTTCAAGACTCAGCTTCAGCACTCAGCTTCAGCACTCAGCTTCAAGACTCAGCTTCAAGACTCAGCTTCAGCACTCAGCTTCAAGACTCAGCTTCAGCACTCAGCTTCAAGACTCAGCTTCAGCACTCAGCTTCAGCACTCAGCTTCAAGACTCAGCTTCAGCACTCAGCTTCAAGACTCAGCTTCAAGACTCAGCTTCAGCACTCAGCTTCAAGACCCAGCTTCAGCACTTAGCTTCAAGACTCAGCTTCAGCACTCAGCTTCAGCACTCAGCTTCAAGACTCAGCTTCAGCACTCAGCTTCAAGACTCAGCTTCAGCAGTCAGCTTCAAGACTCAGCTTCAGCACTCAGCTTCAAGACCCAGCTTTAGGACCCAGCTTCAGCACTCAGCTTTAGGACCCAGCTTCAAGACTCAGCTTCAGCACTCAGCTTCAAGACTCAGCTTCAGCACTCAGCTTCAGCACTCAGCTTCAAGACTCAGCTTCAGCACTCAGCTTCAAGACTCAGCTTCAGCACTCAGCTTCAGCACTCAGCTTCAAGACTCAGCTTCAGCACTCAGCTTCAGCACTCAGCTTCAAGACTCAGCTTCAGCACTCAGCTTCAAGACTCAGCTTCAGCACTCAGCTTCAGCACTCAGCTTCAAGACTCAGCTTCAGCACTCAGCTTCAGCACTCAGCTTCAAGACTCAGCTTCAGCACTCAGCTTCAGCACTCAGCTTCAAGACTCAGCTTCAGCACTCAGCTTCAAGACTCAGCTTCAGCACTCAGCTTCAGCACTCAGGTTCAAGACTCAGCTTCAGCACTCAGCTTCAGCACTCAGCTTCAAGACTCAGCTTCAGCACTCAGCTTCAGCACTCAGCTTCAAGACTCAGCTTCAGCACTCAGCTTCAAGACTCAGCTTCAGCACTCAGCTTCAAGACTCAGCTTCAGCACTCAGCTTCAGCACTCAGCTTCAAGACTCAGCTTCAGCCCTCAGCTTCAGCACTCAGCTTCAGCACTCAGCTTCAAGACTCAGCTTCAGCACTCAGCTTCAAGACTCAGCTTCAGCACTCAGCTTCAAAACTCAGCTTCAGCACTCAGCTTCAAGACTCAGCTTCAGCACTCAGCTTCAGCACTCAGCTTCAGCACTCAGCTTCAAGACTCAGCTTCAGCACTCAGCTTCAAGACTCAGCTTCAGCACTCAGCTTCAGCACTCAGCTTCAGCACTCAGCTTCAAGACTCAGCTTCAGCACTCAGCTTCAAGACTCAGCTTCAGCACTCAGCTTCAGCACTCAGCTTCAAGACTCAGCTTCAGCACTCAGCTTCAGCACTCAGCTTCAAGACTCAGCTTCAGCACTCAGCTTCAAGACTCAGCTTCAGCACTCAGCTTCAGGACTCAGCTTCAAGACTCAGCTTCAAGACTCAGCTTCAAGACTCAGCTTCAAGACTCAGCTTCAGGATTCAGCTTCAAGACTCAACTTCAAGACTCAGCTTCAAGACCCAGCTTCAAGACTCAGCTTCAAGACTCAGTTTCAAGACTCAGCTACAAGACTCAGCTTCAAGACTCAGCTTCAAGACTCAGCTTCAAGACTCAGCTTCAGGACTCAGCTTCAAGATTCAGCTTCTAGACTCAGCTTCAAGACTCAGCTTCAAGACTCAGCTTCAGGACTCAGCTTCAATAGTCAGCTTCAAGACTCAGCTTCAAGACTCAGCTTCAAGACTCAGCTTCAGGACTCAGCTTCAGGACTCAGCTTCAATACTCAGCTTCAAGACTCAGCTTCAGGATTCAGCTTCAAGACTCAGCTTCAGGATTCAGCTTCAAGACTCAGCTTAAGGATTCAGCTTCAAGACTCAGCTTCAGGATTCAGCTTCAAGACTCAGCTTTAGGATTCAGCTTCAAGACTCAGCTTCAAGACTCAGCTTCAGGATTCAGCTTCAAGACTAAGCTTCAGGACTAAGCTTCAGGATTCAGCTTCAAGACTCAGCTTCAAGACTCACCTTCAAGACTCAGCTTCAAGACTAAGCTTCAGGACTAAGCTTCAGGATTCATCTTCAAGACTCAGTTTCAAGACTCAGCTTCAAGACTCAGCTTCAAGACTCAGTTTCAAGACCCAGCTTCAAGACCCAGCTTCAAGACTAAGCTTCAGAATTCAGCTTCAAGACTCAGCTTCAAGACTAAGCTTCAGGACTAAGCTTCAAGATTCAGCTTCAAGACACAGCTTCAAGACTCAGCTTCAAGACTCAGCTTCAAGACTAAGCTTCAGGACTAAGCTTCAGGATTCAGCTTCAAGACTCAGCTTCAAGACCCAGCTTCAAGACTTAGCTAATGTACTCACCTATATGTGGTTGCAGGGGTCGATTCATAGCTCCTGGGTCCCGCCTCTTCACTGGTCGCTACTAGGTCACTCTTCCATCCCCATGAGCTTTATCATACCTCTTCTTAAAGCTATGTATGGATCCTGCCTCCACTACACCACTACCCAGACTATTCCACTTCCTGATAACTCTGTGTCTGAAGAAATACTTCCTAACATCCCTGTGACTCATCTGTGTCTTCAACTTCCAACTGTGTCCCCTTGTTACTGTGTCACATCTCTGGAACATCCTGTCTTTGTCCACCTTGTCTATTCCTCTCAGTATTTTGTATGTCGTTATCATGTCCCCCCTATCTCTCCTGTCCTCCAGTGTCGTCAGGTTGATTTCCCTTAACCTCTCCTCGTAGGACATACCTCTTAGCTCTGGGACTAGTCTTGTTGCAAACCTTTGCACTTTCTCTAGTTTCTTCACGTGCTTGGCTAGGTGTGGGTTCCAAACTGGTGCCGCATACTCCAATATGGGCCTAACGTACACGGTGTACAGGGTCCTGAATGATTCCTTATTAAGATGTCGGAATGCTGTTCTGAGGTTTGCTAGGCGCCCATATGCTGCAGCAGTTATTTGGTTGATGTGCGCTTCAGGAGATGTGCTCGGTGTTATGCTCACCCCAAGACCCCTTTCCTTGAGTTTTGCAACCTTTGACACCTTAGGCTGTACTCCGTTTGCGGACTTTTTTGTCCTTCCTCAAGCTTTACAATTTTGTACTTGGTGGGGTTAAACTCCAGGAGCCAGTTACTAGACCAGGCTTGCAGCCTGTCCAGATCCCTTTGTAGTCCTGCCTGGTCTGTGTGTGTGTGTGTGTGTGTGTGTGTGTGTGTGTGTGTGTGTGTGTGTGTGAGAGAGAGAGAGAGAGAGAGAGAGAGAGAGAGAGAGAGAGAGAGAGAGAGAGAGAGAGAGAGAGAGAGAGAGAGAGAGAGAGAGAGAGAGAGAGAGAGAGAGAGAGAGAGAGAGAGAGAGAGAAGGGGTTACTAGCATCTTGCTCCTGGCTCTTTTAGCCGTCTCTTACAACACTCATGACTTACAATGGAAGGGTTCTAACCCACTTTCTCATGGAGAATAATAAGAATAATAGTAATAATAATAATAATAATAATAATAATAATAATAATAATAATAATAATTATAACAATAATAATAAACAGAAGCCACTATTAATGTGGTAAGATAAATTGTCAACATCCTCAGAGGTCAGCAAGATGGCCGACCTTGCGTGGGTCAAGGTGTGACGTCATTACAGTAATATCGTCCAATATTATGCTGCCGCCGCTGCCCACAACACCCAACACCTCCCCAACGCCAAGCTTTCATTAGCAAGGAATTTATGCCCCAGCCGAAAGTGTTAATTGAGGCTCATTATAGCAGTAATGAGTGCTAAATACCTGGCTGGGGATCACGTTACCTCAGAGGGCGGCGTTCGTGGATTATGTCCGACTTGAGCCGGATTGTCCCAGGAGCGTTCGTGCTAGCGTGAAATATGACAGCTTGGGGAGTTTTTAGAGACTTACTTTGTTGTTTCGACTTTAATTTTGGGTCTACGTTATTATATTTCCCCGCTATATTTTTTTCATGAGCGCCGCCATAGATATAAGCGAGTCTTTGTTCGTCTCTTGCGGTAATAATATTTTGTTCACTCATAAATCTTTTGTATATATTTTATGTCGCTCTTATTATCGTATGAAATGGATTATTATTTTGTAATTTAAATAATAATATTGATTAATTACTTTTAAAATAATATGTATAATCCTAAAGGAACGTCATCATACGTACGGGAATTATTATTATAATCAAGGGGGAAGCGCTAAACCTGGAGGATTATACAGCGCCTGTGGGGGGGGATGTGGAAGGCATTCAGGCTTAATTCGGGGAACTGGAGCACAGATCCAATTCCCTAAATCAAGAGCCCCTCACCAACATCAAGGAACCTTCCTTGAGGGGATACGTACGGGAAATAATAATGATTTGATGCTCAGATGTTTATCTGAACCTCTGTTACTTGATGTGAACCTCTGTTACTTGATGTGAACCTCTATTACTTGATCTGAACCTCCGTTACTTGATCTGAACCTCTGTTACTTAATGTGAACCTCTGTTACTTGATGTGAACCTCTGTTACTTGATGTGAACCTCTGTTACTTGATGTGAACCTCTGTTACTTGATGTGAACCTCTGTTACTTGATGTGAACCTCTGTTACTTGATCTGAACCTCTGTTACTTGATCTGAACCTCTGTTACTTGATCTGAACCTCTGTTACTTGATCTGAACCTCTGTTACTTGATGTGAACCTCTGTTACTTGATCTGAACCTCTGTTACTTGATGTGAACCTCTATTACTTGATCTGAACCTCCGTTACTTGATCTGAACCTCTGTTACTTAATGTGAACCTCTGTTACTTGATGTGAACCTCTGTTACTTGATGTGAACCTCTGTTACTTGATGTGAACCTCTGTTACTTGATGTGAACCTCTGTTACTTGATGTGAACCTCTGTTACTTGATCTGAACCTCTGTTACTTGATGTGAACCTCTATTACTTGATCTGAACCTCCGTTACTTGATATGAACCTCTGTTACTTAATGTGAACCTCTGTTACTTGATGTGAACCTCTGTTACTTGATGTGAACCTCTGTTACTTGATGTGAACCTCTGTTACTTGATGTGAACCTCTGTTACTTGATGTGAACCTCTGTTACTTGATGTGAACCTCTGTTACTTGATGTGAACCTCTGTTACTTGATGTGAACCTCTGTTACTTGATGTGAACCTCTGTTACTTGATGTGAACCTGTTACTTGATGTGAACCTCTGTTACTTGATGTGAACCTCTGTTACTTGATCTGAACCTCTGTTACTTGATGTGAACCTGTTACTTGATGTGAACCTGTTACTTGATGTGAACCTGTTACTTGATGTGAACCTCTGTTACTTGATGTGAACCTGTTACTTGATGTGAACCTCTGTTACTTGATGTGAACCTCTGTTACTTGATGTGAACCTCTGTTACTTGATGTGAACCTCTGTTACTTGATCTGAACCTCTGTTACTTGATTTGAACCTCTGTTACTTGATGTGAACCTCTGTTACTTGATGTGAACCTCTGTTACTTGATGTGAACCTCTGTTACTTGATCTGAACTTCTGTTACTTGATGTGAACCTCTGTTACTTGATGTGAACCTCTGTTACTTGATCTGAACTTCTGTTACTTGATGTGAACCTCTGTTGCTTGATTTGAACCTCTGTTACTTAATCTGAACCTCTGTTACTTGATCTGAACCTCTGTTACTTGATTTGAACCTCTGTTACTTGATCTGAACCTCTGTTACTTGATCTGAACTTGTTACTTGATCTGAACCTGTTACTTGATCTGAACCTCTGTTACTTGATGTGAACCTCTGTTACTTGATTTGAACCTCTGTTACTTGATCTGAACCTCTGTTACTTGATCTAAACCCGTTACTTGATTTGAACCTCTGTTACTTGATTTGAACCTCTGGTACTTGATCTGAACTTCTGTTACTTGATGTGAACCTCTGTTACCTGATGTGAACCTCTGTTACTTGATTTGAACCTCTGGTACTTGATCTGAACCTCTGTTACTTGATCTGAACCTCTGTTACTTGATCTGAACCTCTGTTACTTGATTTGAACCTCTGTTACTTGATTTGAACCTCTGTTACTTGATTTGAATCTCTGTTACTTGATTTGAACCTCTGTTACTTGATGTGAACCTCTGTTACTTGATTTGAACCTCTGGTACTTGATCTGAACCTCTGTTACTTGATCTGAACCTCTGTTACTTGATCTGAACCTCTGTTACTTGATTTGAACCTCTGTTACTTGATTTGAACCTCTGTTACTTGATTTGAATCTCTGTTACTTGATTTGAATCTCTGTTACTTGATTTGAACTTCTGTTACTTGATCTAAACCCGTTACTTGATTTGAACTTCTGTTACTTGATTTGAACCTCTGTTACTTGATCTGAACCTCTGTTACTTGATTTGAACCTCTGTTACTTGATTTAAACCTCTGTTACTTGATTTGAACCTCTGTTACTTGATCTGAACCTCTGTTACTTGATTTGAACTTCTGTTACTTGATCTGAACCTCTGTTACTTGATCTGAACCTCTGTTACTTGATTTGAACTTCTGTTACTTGATCTGAACCTCTGTTACTTGATCTGAACCTCTGTTACTTGATTTGAACCTCTGTTACTTGATTTGAACCTCTGTTACTTGATCTGAACCTCTGTTACTTGATTTGAACCTCTGTTACTTGATCTAAACCCGTTACTTGATCTGAACCTCTATTACTTGATCTAAACCTCTGTTACTTGATCTGAACCTCTGTTACTTGATCTGAACCTCTGTTACTTGATCTAAACCCCTGTTACTTGATCTGAACCTGTTACTTGATCTAAACCCCTGTTACTTAATCTAAACCCGTTACTTGATCTGAACCTCTGTTACTTGATCTGAACCTCTGTTACTTGATTTGAACCTCTGTTACTTGATTTGAACCTCTGTTACTTGATCTGAACCTCTGTTACTTGATTTGAACCTCTGTTACTTGATCTAAACCCGTTACTTGATCTGAACCTCTATTACTTGATCTAAACCTCTGTTACTTGATCTGATCCTCTGTTACTTGATCTGAACCTCTGTTACTTGATCTGAACCTCTGTTACTTGATCTAAACCCCTGTTACTTGATCTGAACCTGTTACTTGATCTAAACCCCTATTACTTAATCTAAACCCGTTACTTGATCTGAACCTCTGTTACTTGATCTAAACCTCTGTTACTTGATCCAAACCTCTGTTACTTGAACTAAACCCCTGTTACTTGATCTGAACCTCTGTTACTTGATCTAAACCTCTGTTACTTGAACTAAAGCGCTGTTACTTGATCTGAACCTGTTACTTGATCTAAACCTCTGTTACTTGAACTAAACCCCTGTTACTTGATCTGAACCTCTGTTACTTGTGAACTTTTACCTAACAACTGCGTACAATCCTGAGTTACAACAACAGGAGATGTGCTGGTAAACAGTCCGTGCGAGAGCGGAATGTTGGTATACGATTGACTCTTCCTACCTGAGGGTTATTATTGTCGATTATTATTGTTGATTATTATTGTCGATCATTATTGTTGATCATTATTATAATCAAATAGAAGCGCTAAGCCACAAGGGCTATACAGCTATTATTGTTGAAATTGGTATAAAATG
>NC_091380.1:9605034-9612534 GCF_038502225.1 Cherax quadricarinatus | reverse complement strand
AATTATAATAATAATAATAATAATAATTATAATAATAGAGAAGCGAGGGTTATTATTATTGGGTATCTGGCGAGTCAAGTAACAATAATAATTATAATAATAATAATAATAATAATTATAATAATAGAGAAGCGAGGGTTATTATTATTGGGTATCTGGCGAGTCAAGTAACAATAATAATTATAATAATAATAATAATAGAGAAGCGAGGGTTATTATTATTGGGTATCTGGCGAGTCAAGTAACAATAATAATTATAATAATAATAATAATAGAGAAGCGAGGGTTATTATTACTGGGTATCTGGCGAGTCAAGTAACAATAATAATAATAATAATAATAATAATACAAAAGCGAGGGTTATTATTATTGGGTATCTGGCGAGTCAAGTAACAATAATAATTATAACAATAATAATAATAATAATTATAATAATAGAGAAGCGAGGGTTATTATTATTGGGTATCTGGCGAGTCAAGTAACAATAATAATTATAATAATAATAATAATAATAATTATAATAATAGAGAAGCGAGGGTTATTATTATTGGTTATCTGGCGAGTCAAGTAACAACGACTAAATGGTAATAATAATAATAATAATAATAATAATAATAATACAAAAGCGAGGGTTATTATTACTGGGTATCTGGCGAGTCAAGTAACAATAATAATAATAATAATAATAATAATACAAAAGCGAGGGTTATTATTACTGGGTATCTGGCGAGTCAAGTAACAATAATAATTATAATAATAATAATAATAATAATTATAATAATAGAGAAGCGAGGGTTATTATTATTGGGTATCTGGCGAGTCAAGTAACAATAATAATAATAATAATTATAATAATAGAGAAGCGAGGGTTATTATTATTGGGTATCTGGCGAGTCAAGTAACAATAATAATAATAATAATAATAATAATAATAATTATAATAATAGAGAAGCGAGGGTTATTATTATTGGGTATCTGGCGAGTCAAGTAACAATAATAATTATAATAATAATAATAATAGAGAAGCGAGGGTTATTATTACTGGGTATCTGGCGAGTCAAGTAACAATAATAATAATAATAATAATAATAATACAAAAGCGAGGGTTATTATTATTGGGTATCTGGCGAGTCAAGTAACAATAATAATAATAATAATAACAATAATAATTATAATAATAATAATAATAATAATAATAATAATAGAGAAGCGAGGGTTATTATTATTGGGTATCTGGCGAGTCAAGTAACAATAATAATTATAATAATAATAATAATACAAAAGCGAGGGTTATTATTATTGGGTATCTGGCGAGTCAAGTAACAATAATAATAATAATAATAATAATAATACAAAAGCGAGGGTTATTATTACTGGGTATCTGGCGAGTCAAGTAACAATAATAATAATAATAATAATAATAATAATAATTATAATAATAGAGAAGCGAGGGTTATTATTATTGGGTATCTGGCGAGTCAAGTAACAACCACTAAATGGTATAACTACGATCATAACTCTTAAAGTGGTAGAGTGGTAAGCCAGTGGAAGGTCTCAGTCACATGACTAAAAGTCCAGCTGTGGGTCATCATATAACTAACACCCGCCTCAGGAAACACTTGTTCTGTTTCCTGACAAATATTACCTCTCTTATACAACATATATACACTGAGAGATGTATATACCTCAGTGTATATACACTGAGAGATGTATATACCTCAGTGTATATACACTGAGAGATGTATATACCTCAGTGTATATACACTGAGAGATGTATATACCTCGGTGTATATACACTGAGAGATGTATATACCTCAGTGTATATACACTGAGAGATGTATATACCTCAGTGTATATACACTGAGAGATGTATATACCTCGGTGTATATACACTGAGAGATGTATATACCTCAGTGTATATACACTGAGAGATGTATATACCTCGGTGTATATACACTGAGAGATGTATATACCTCGGTGTATATACACTGAGAGATGTATATACCTCGGTGTATATACACTGAGAGATATATATACCTCAGTGTATATACACTGAGAGATGTATATACCTCGGTGTATATACACTGAGAGATGTATATACCTCGGTGTATATACACTGAGAGATGTATATACCTCGGTGTATATACACTGAGAGATGTATATACCTCGGTGTATATACACTGAGAGATGTATATACCTCAGTATATATACACTAAGAGATGTATATACCTCAGTGTATATACACTGAGAGATGTATATACCTCGGTGTATATACACTGACAGATGTATATACCTCGGTGTATATACACTGAGAGATGTATATACCTCGGTGTATATACACTGAGAGATGTATATACCTCAGTGTATATACACTGAGAGATGTATATACCTCGGTGTATATACACTGAGAGATGTATATACCTCAGTGTATATACACTGAGAGATGTATATACCTCGGTGTATATACACTGAGAGATGTATATACCTCAGTGTATATACACTGAGAGATGTATATACCTCGGTGTATATACACTGAGAGATGTATATACCTCAGTGTATATACACTGAGAGATGTATATACCTCGGTGTATATACACTGAGAGATGTATATACCTCAGTGTATATACACTGAGAGATGTATATACCTCGGTGTATATACACTGAGAGATGTATATACCTCAGTGTATATACACTGAGAGATGTATATACCTCGGTGTATATACACTGAGAGATGTATATACCTCAGTGTATATACACTGAGAGATGTATATACCTCGGTGTATATACACTGAGAGATGTATATACCTCGGTGTATATACACTGAGAGATGTATATACCTCAGTGTATATACACTGAGAGATGTATATACCTCGGTGTATATACACTGAGAGATGTATATACCTCAGTGTATATACACTGAGAGATGTATATACCTCAGTGTATATACACTGAGAGATGTATATACCTCAGTGTATATACACTGAGAGATGTATATACCTCGGTGTATATACACTGAGAGATGTATATACCTCGGTGTATATACACTGAGAGATGTATATACCTCAGTGTATATACACTGAGAGATGTATATACCTCGGTGTATATACACTGAGAGATGTATATACCTCAGTGTATATACACTGAGAGATGTATATACCTCAGTGTATATACACTGAGAGATGTATATACCTCAGTGTATATACACTGAGAGATGTATATACCTCGGTGTATATACACTGAGAGATGTATATACCTCAGTGTATATACACTGAGAGATGTATATACCTCAGTGTATATACACTGAGAGATGTATATACCTCGGTGTATATACACTGAGAGATGTATATACCTCGGTGTATATACACTGAGAGATGTATATACCTCAGTGTATATACACTGAGAGATGTATATACCTCGGTGTATATACACTGAGAGATGTATATACCTCAGTGTATATACACTGAGAGATGTATATACCTCGGTGTATATACACTGAGAGATGTATATACCTCGGTGTATATACACTGAGAGATGTATATACCTCGGTGTATATACACTGAGAGATGTATATACCTCGGTGTATATACACTGAGAGATGTATATACCTCAGTGTATATACACTGAGAGATGTATATACCTCAGTGTATATACACTGAGAGATGTATATACCTCGGTGTATATACACTGAGAGATGTATATACCTCGGTGTATATACACTGAGAGATGTATATACCTCGGTGTATATACACTGAGAGATGTATATACCTCGGTGTATATACACTGAGAGATGTATATACCTCGGTGTATATACACTGAGAGATGTATATACCTCAGTGTATATACACTGAGAGATGTATATACCTCGGTGTATATACACTGAGAGATGTATATACCTCAGTGTATATACACTGAGAGATGTATATACCTCAGTGTATATACACTGAGAGATGTATATACCTCGGTGTATATACACTGAGAGATGTATATACCTCAGTGTATATACACTGAGAGATGTATATACCTCAGTGTATATACACTGAGAGATGTATATACCTCAGTGTATATACACTGAGAGATGTATATACCTCAGTGTATATACACTGAGAGATGTATATACCTCAGTGTATATACACTGAGAGATGTATATACCTCGGTGTATATACACTGAGAGATAAATTACTTATATAGGAATCACTCATTTATCTGATAGTGCAAAATTCACTTTAAGCCTTAATGGCCCTCGTGTAGTAGATAGACTTTAAACCCCATTAACCAACCCACACACAGGAGCCTCAACTCGACCCTTGCAACCATATACAGGTGAGTACACACAGGCACAGAAAGTACTGCAATGGATCAGAGAATACCTAAGAGGAAGACAACAACGAGTGATGGTACGCGGGGTCCCACAAGGGTCAGTCCTGGGACCAGTGCTGTTCCTGGTATATGTGAATTACATGACTGAAGGAACAGACTCAGAAGTGACCTTGTTTGTAGACGATGTGAGGCTCATGAGGAGAATTCAAATGGATGAGGACCAGGCAGGACTACAAAGGGATCTGGACAGGCTGCAAGCCTGGTCTAGTAACTGGCTCCTGGAGTTTAACCCCACCAAGTACAAAGATGTGAAGCTTGAGGAAGGACAAAAAAGACCGCAAACGGAGTACAGCCTAAGGTGTCAAAGGTTGCAAAACTCAAGGAAAGGGGTCTTGGGGTGAGCATAACACCAGACACATCTCCTGAAGCGCACATCAACCAAATAACTGCTGCAGCATATGGGCGCCTAGCAAACCTCAGAACAGCATTCCGACATCTTAATAAGGAATCATTCAGGACCCTGTACACCGTGTACGTTAGGCCCATATTGGAGTGCGGCACCAGTTTGGAACCCACACCTAGCCAAGCACGTGAAGAAACTAGAGAAAGTGCAAAGGTTTGCAACAAGACTAGTCCCAGAGCTAAGAGGTATGTCCTACGAGGAGAGGTTAAGGGAAATCAACCTGACGACACTGGAGGACAGGAGAGATAGGGGGGACATGATAACGACATACAAAATACTGAGAGGAATAGACAAGGTGGACAAAGACAGGATGTTCCAGAGATTGGACACAGTAACAAGGTGACACAGTTGGAAGTTGAAGACACACATGAGTCACAGGGATGTTAGGAAGTATTTCTTCAGCCACAGAGTTGTCAGGAAGTGGAATAGTCTGGGTAGTGGTGTAGTGGAGGCAGGATCCATACATAGCTTTAAGAAGAGGTATGACAAAGCTCATGGAGCTGGAAGAGTGACCTAGTAGCGACCAGTGAAGAGGCGGCACCCAGGAGCTATGAATCGACCCCTGCACGCACATATAGGTGAACACAGACACGTGACCACAGGTCTGTACAAGGATGTAATTACACAACCCTCTGTAACAGTCACAGCACCACACAATGTACACACATGTCGTGTACATGTGTGTACATGGCTGTACCTTGAGTAACCTCTCTCTCTCTCTCTCTCTCTCTCTCTCTCTCTCTCTCTCTCTCTCTCTCTCTCTCATATTTCACTTCACTCTATTTATTAAACAATAATAATAATGTAATAATGTTGGTAGAATTACCGACAATATGTAAAGTAAAAGGACACAAGTGCAACTAATGTGACATTTATTGTGGCAACGTTTCGCTCTCCAGGAGCTTTATCAAGCCATTACAAACAATACATGGACACAGAGGGTATATAAAGGCTAAGAGTAAGGTGCAATACTAGTGAGGTTCCATTTCGATGTTCACTAGTGGTAGTAGTAGTAGTAGTAGTAGTAGTAGTGGTAGTGACAAAAGTAATACAATATGGTAGAGCAATTAATTCGTACATGAGTAAAAGGATATAAAAGCTATTACTTGGGTAACATAAAAATAGGTTGGACAAATATAGACTGGAATGAGGCAGCTTGTTTCAGTGTTCACTCTCTGTGCTTTGTGTAGTATAACAGGAGAGACTATGTGATGGCAGGGTTTACTCTTTTCAGGAGGATTCTTGCTAAGACTTCGGAGATGAAGCTGCCGTTGTTTTGTTTAATTGTATTCGAAACAGCGATCAGTGCTGATTCAAGGCACTTGCGTGTGCGGAAATTAGTTTCTTTGATCACTAATTGGGCGTCTCTGAATTTCATGAGATGATTGGTGGAATTTCGGTGTTGTACACAGGCGTTGTTCAGGTTATCGTTCCTACATGCGTAAATGTGTTCATTGAGGCGGGTGTCGAGGTTTCTGGCTGTTTCACCTACGTAAATCTTGTCACAGCCTCCACAGGGTATAGTGTAAACTCCTGCATTGACTGGTTCGTGGTGCTTGGATTTTGTCCTGGTTATATCCTTTATTGAAGTGCTAGAAGCGATGGCGACTCTGGTGTTAGCTTGTGAAAGTGCTTTTGAGACGTTCAGTGCAACCTGACTGTTGGGAAGAATTATAACTTTGCTGGGAGTGGTGTTGATGCGTGGAGAATTTATCATCTGAAGAGCTAACTTATACATGGAACACCTAGAGTCAACTTATACATGGAACACCTAGAGTCAACTTATACATGGAACACCTAGCGTCCGAACACTTCGCCAACATCATCCCTTCAAGCGTCACTTGGTTACGTTACGTGGACGACGTCCTCGTAATAACTCCAAAACGTTTTGATGTACGGGATCTTCAGGCAAGGCTCAACGCAGTTGAACCGGCGATCCAGTTTACACTAGAAGAAGAGTACAATGACAAGCTACCTTTCCTCGACGTCCTCATTCACAAAGTAGACAACAACCTAAGATTTCAAGTTTATCGGAAACCCACCAATAAAAATGATCTCACACACTTCTATTCCAGTCAAGATACCAAGACCAAAAGAGGCATCATCATCGGGTTTTTCCTAAGAGCATACCGAATTTGTAGTCCTGAGTTTCTTGACGAGGAGTGTACATACATTCACCAAACATTCACAGAGTTACATTTTCCTTCTTTTTTCATCAAAGACTGCAAGAAAAGAGCTCTTCAGATGATAAATTCTCCACGCATCAACACCGCTCCCAACAAAGTTATAATTCTTCCCAACAGTCAGGTTGCACTGAACGTCTCAAAAGCACTTTCACAAGCTAACACCAGAGTCGCCATCGCTTCTACCACTTCAATAAAGGATATAACCAGGACAAAATCCAAGCACCACGAACCAGTCAATGCAGGAGTTTACACTATACCCTGTGGAGGCTGTGACAAGATTTACGTAGGTGAAACAGCCAGAAACCTCGACACCCGCCTCAATGAACACATTTACGCATGTAGGAACGATAACCTGAACAACGCCTGTGTACAACACCGAAATTCCACCAATCATCTCATGAAATTCAGAGACGCCCAATTAGTGATCAAAGAAACTAATTTCCGCACACGCAAGTGCCTTGAATCAGCACTGATCGCTGTTTCGAATACAATTAAACAAAACAACGGCAGCTTCATCTCCGAAGTCTTAGCAAG
>NC_091380.1:9595034-9602534 GCF_038502225.1 Cherax quadricarinatus | reverse complement strand
TGCATGGTTGGTTAATGAGGTTTAAAGTCTATCTACTACACGAGGGTCACTAAGGCTGCATGGTTGGTTAATGAGGTTTAAAGTCTATCTACTACACGAGGGTCACTAAGGCTGCATGGTTGGTTAATGAGGTTTAAAGTCTATCTACTACACGAGGGTCACTAAGGCTGCATGGTTGGTTAATGTGGTTTAAAGTCTATCTACTACACGAGGGTCACTAAGGCTGCATGGTTGGTTAATGGGGTTTAAAGTCTATCTACTACACGAGGGTCACTAAGGCTGCATGGTTGGTTAATGAGGTTTAAAGTCTATCTACTACACGAGGGTCACTAAGGCTGCATGGTTGGTTAATGAGGTTTAAAGTCTATCTACTACACGAGGGTCACTAAGGCTGCATGGTTGGTTAATGAGGTTTAAAGTCTATCTACTACACGAGGGTCACTAAGGCTGCATGGTTGGTTAATGAGGTTTAAAGTCTATCTACTACACGAGGGTCACTAAGGTTGCATGGTTGGTTAATGAGGTTTAAAGTCTATCTACTACACGAGGGTCACTAAGGCTGCATGGTTGGTTAATGTGGTTTAAAGTCTATCTACTACACGAGGGTCACTAAGGCTGCATGGTTGGTTAATGAGGTTTAAAGTCTATCTACTACACGAGGGTCACTAAGGCTGCATGGTTGGTTAATGTGGTTTAAAGTCTATCTACTACACGAGGGTCACTAAGGCTGCATGGTTGGTTAATGAGGTTTAAAGTCTATCTACTACACGAGGGTCACTAAGGCTGCATGGTTGGTTAATGGGGTTTAAAGTCTATCTACTACACGAGGGTCACTAAGGCTGCATGGTTGGTTAATGGGGTTTAAAGTCTATCTACTACACGAGGGTCACTAAGGCTGCATGGTTGGTTAATGTGGTTTAAAGTCTATCTACTACACGAGGGTCACTAAGGCTGCATGGTTGGTTAATGAGGTTTAAAGTCTATCTACTACACGAGGGTCACTAAGGCTGCATGGTTGGTTAATGTGGTTTAAAGTCTATCTACTACACGAGGGTCACTAAGGCTGCATGGTTGGTTAATGGGGTTTAAAGTCTATCTACTACACGAGGGTCACTAAGGCTGCATGGTTGGTTAATGGGGTTTAAAGTCTATCTACTACACGAGGGTCACTAAGGCTGCATGGTTGGTTAATGGGGTTTAAAGTCTATCTACTACACGAGGGTCACTAAGGCTGCATGGTTGGTTAATGTGGTTTAAAGTCTATCTAGTACACGAGGGTCACTAAGGCTGCATGGTTGGTTAATGAGGTTTAAAGTCTATCTACTACACGAGGGTCACTAAGGCTGCATGGTTGGTTAATGAGGTTTAAAGTCTATCTACTACACGAGGGTCACTAAGGCTGCATGGTTGGTTAATGTGGTTTAAAGTCTATCTACTACACGAGGGTCACTAAGGCTGCATGGTTGGTTAATGGGGTTTAAAGTCTATCTACTACACGAGGGTCACTAAGGCTGCATGGTTGGTTAATGAGGTTTAAAGTCTATCTACTACACGAGGGTCACTAAGGCTGCATGGTTGGTTAATGGGGTTTAAAGTCTATCTACTACACGAGGGTCACTAAGGCTGCATGGTTGGTTAATGTGGTTTAAAGTCTATCTACTACACGAGGGTCACTAAGGCTGCATGGTTGGTTAATGTGGTTTAAAGTCTATCTACTACACGAGGGTCACTAAGGCTGCATGGTTGGTTAATGTGGTTTAAAGTCTATCTACTACACGAGGGTCACTAAGGCTGCATGGTTGGTTAATGAGGTTTAAAGTCTATCTACTACACGAGGGTCACTAAGGCTGCATGGTTGGTTAATGAGGTTTAAAGTCTATCTACTACACGAGGGTCACTAAGGCTGCATGGTTGGTTAATGGGGTTTAAAGTCTATCTACTACACGAGGGTCACTAAGGCTGCATGGTTGGTTAATGAGGTTTAAAGTCTATCTACTACACGAGGGTCACTAAGGCTGCATGGTTGGTTAATGGGGTTTAAAGTCTATCTACTACACGAGGGTCACTAAGGCTGCATGGTTGGTTAATGGGGTTTAAAGTCTATCTACTACACGAGGGTCACTAAGGCTGCATGGTTGGTTAATGTGGTTTAAAGTCTATCTACTACACGAGGGTCACTAAGGCTGCATGGTTGGTTAATGAGGTTTAAAGTCTATCTACTACACGAGGGTCACTAAGGCTGCATGGTTGGTTAATGGGGTTTAAAGTCTACTACACGAGGGTCACTAAGGCTGCATGGTTGGTTAATGAGGTTTAAAGTCTATCTACTACACGAGGGTCACTAAGGCTGCATGGTTGGTTAATGGGGTTTAAAGTCTATCTACTACACGAGGGTCACTAAGGCTGCATGGTTGGTTAATGTGGTTTAAAGAGTATCTACTACACGAGGGTCACTAAGGCTGCATGGTTGGTTAATGGGGTTTAAAGTCTATCTACTACACGAGGGTCACTAAGGCTGCATGGTTGGTTAATGAGGTTTAAAGTCTATCTACTACACGAGGGTCACTAAGGCTGCATGGTTGGTTAATGAGGTTTAAAGTCTATCTACTACACGAGGGTCACTAAGGCTGCATGGTTGGTTAATGTGGTTTAAAGTCTATCTACTACACGAGGGTCACTAAGGCTGCATGGTTGGTTAATGTGGTTTAAAGTCTATCTACTACACGAGGGTCACTAAGGCTGCATGGTTGGTTAATGAGGTTTAAAGTCTATCTACTACACGAGGGTCACTAAGGCTGCATGGTTGGTTAATGTGGTTTAAAGTCTATCTACTACACGAGGGTCACTAAGGCTGCATGGTTGGTTAATGAGGTTTAAAGTCTATCTACTACACGAGGGTCACTAAGGCTGCATGGTTGGTTAATGTGGTTTAAAGTCTATCTACTACACGAGGGTCACTAAGGCTGCATGGTTGGATAATGTGGTTTAAAGTCTATCTACTACACGAGGGTCACTAAGGCTGCATGGTTGGTTAATGAGGTTTAAAGTCTATCTACTACACGAGGGTCACTAAGGCTGCATGGTTGGTTAATGAGGTTTAAAGTCTATCTACTACACGAGGGTCACTAAGGCTGCATGGTTGGTTAATGAGGTTTAAAGTCTATCTACTACACGAGGGTCACTAAGGCTGCATGGTTGGTTAATGAGGTTTAAAGTCTATCTACTACACGAGGGTCACTAAGGCTGCATGGTTGGTTAATGGGGTTTAAAGTCTATCTACTACACGAGGGTCACTAAGGCTGCATGGTTGGTTAATGTGGTTTAAAGTCTATCTACGACACGAGGGTCACTAAGGCTGCATGGTTGGTTAATGAGGTTTAAAGTCTATCTACTACACGAGGGTCACTAAGGCTGCATGGTTGGTTAATGTGGTTTAAAGTCTATCTACTACACGAGGGTCACTAAGGCTGCATGGTTGGTTAATGTGGTTTAAAGTCTATCTACTACACGAGGGTCACTAAGGCTGCATGGTTGGTTAATGGGGTTTAAAGTCTATCTACTACACGAGGGTCACTAAGGCTGCATGGTTGGTTACTGAGGTTTAAAGTCTATCTACTACACGAGGGTCACTAAGGCTGCATGGTTGGTTAATGGGGTTTAAAGTCTATCTACTACACGAGGGTCACTAAGGCTGCATGGTTGGTTAATGGGGTTTAAAGTCTATCTACTACACGAGGGTCACTAAGGCTGCATGGTTGGTTAATGAGGTTTAAAGTCTATCTACTACACGAGGGTCACTAAGGCTGCATGGTTGGTTAATGGGGTTTAAAGTCTATCTACTACACGAGGGTCATTAAGGCTGCATGGTTGGTTAATGTGGTTTAAAGTCTATCTACTACACGAGGGTCACTAAGGCTGCATGGTTGGTTAATGTGGTTTAAAGTCTATCTACTACACGAGGGTCACTAAGGCTGCATGGTTGGTTAATGTGGTTTAAAGTCTATCTACTACACGAGGGTCACTAAGGCTGCATGGTTGGTTAATGGGGTTTAAAGTCTATCTACTACACGAGGGTCATTAAGGCTGCATGGTTGGTTAATGGGGTTTAAAGTCTATCTACTACACGAGGGTCATTAAGGCTGCATGGTTGGTTAATGTGGTTTAAAGTCTATCTACTACACGAGGGTCACTAAGGCTGCATGGTTGGTTAATGAGGTTTAAAGTCTATCTACTACACGAGGGTCACTAAGGCTGCATGGTTGGTTAATGTGGTTTAAAGTCTATCTACTACACGAGGGTCACTAAGGCTGCATGGTTGGTTAATGTGGTTTAAAGTCTATCTACTACACGAGGGTCACTAAGGCTGCATGGTTGGTTAATGAGGTTTAAAGTCTATCTACTACACGAGGGTCACTAAGGCTGCATGGTTGGTTAATGTGGTTTAAAGTCTATGTACTACACGAGGGTCACTAAGGCTGCATGGTTGGTTAATGTGGTTTAAAGTCTATCTACTACACGAGGGTCACTAAGGCTGCATGGTTGGTTAATGAGGTTTAAAGTCTATCTACTACACGAGGGTCACTAAGGCTGCATGGTTGGTTAATGAGGTTTAAAGTCTATCTACTACACGAGGGTCACTAAGGCTGCATGGTTGGTTAATGAGGTTTAAAGTCTATCTACTACACGAGGGTCACTAAGGCTGCATGGTTGGTTAATGAGGTTTAAAATCTATCTACTACACGAGGGTCACTAAGGCTGCATGGTTGGTTAATGGGGTTTAAAGTCTATCTACTACACGAGGGTCACTAAGGCTGCATGGTTGGTTAATGTGGTTTAAAGTCTATCTACGACACGAGGGTCACTAAGGCTGCATGGTTGGTTAATGAGGTTTAAAGTCTATCTACTACACGAGGGTCACTAAGGCTGCATGGTTGGTTAATGTGGTTTAAAGTCTATCTACTACACGAGGGTCACTAAGGCTGCATGGTTGGTTAATGTGGTTTAAAGTCTATCTACTACACGAGGGTCACTAAGGCTGCATGGTTGGTTAATGGGGTTTAAAGTCTATCTACTACACGAGGGTCACTAAGGCTGCATGGTTGGTTAATGGGGTTTAAAGTCTATCTACTACACGAGGGTCATTAAGGCTGCATGGTTGGTTAATGGGGTTTAAAGTCTATCTACTACACGAGGGTCATTAAGGCTGCATGGTTGGTTAATGTGGTTTAAAGTCTATCTACTACACGAGGGTCACTAAGGCTGCATGGTTGGTTAATGAGGTTTAAAGTCTATCTACTACACGAGGGTCACTAAGGCTGCATGGTTGGTTAATGTGGTTTAAAGTCTATCTACTACACGAGGGTCACTAAGGCTGCATGGTTGGTTAATGGGGTTTAAAGTCTATCTACTACACGAGGGTCACTAAGGCTGCATGGTTGGTTAATGGGGTTTAAAGTCTATCTACTACACGAGGGTCACTAAGGCTGCATGGTTGGTTAATGGGGTTTAAAGTCTATCTACTACACGAGGGTCACTAAGGTTGCATGGTTGGTTAATGGGGTTTAAAGTCTATCTACTACACGAGGGTCACTAAGGTTGCATGGTTGGTTAATGGGGTTTAAAGTCTATCTACTACACGAGGGTCACTAAGGCTGCATGGTTGGTTAATGGGGTTTAAAGTCTATCTACTACACGAGGGTCACTAAGGTTGCATGGTTGGTTAATGGGGTTTAAAGTCTATCTACTACACGAGGGTCACTAAGGCTGCATGGTTGGTTAATGGGGTTTAAAGTCTATCTACTACACGAGGGTCACTAAGGTTGCATGGTTGGTTAATGGGGTTTAAAGTCTATCTACTACACGAGGGTCACTAAGGCTGCATGGTTGGTTAATGGGGTTTAAAGTCTATCTACTACACGAGGGTCACTAAGGTTGCATGGTTGGTTAATGGGGTTTAAAGTCTATCTACTACACGAGGGTCACTAAGGCTGCATGGTTGGTTAATGGGGTTTAAAGTCTATCTACTACACGAGGGTCACTAAGGCTGCATGGTTGGTTAATGAGGTTTAAAGTCTATCTACTACACGAGGGTCACTAAGGCTGCATGGTTGGTTAATGAGGTTTAAAGTCTATCTACTACACGAGGGTCACTAAGGCTGCATGGTTGGTTAATGGGGTTTAAAGTCTATCTACTACACGAGGGTCACTAAGGCTGCATGGTTGGTTAATGGGGTTTAAAGTCTATCTACTACACGAGGGTCACTAAGGCTGCATGGTTGGTTAATGTGGTTTAAAGTCTATCTACTACACGAGGGTCACTAAGGCTGCATGGTTGGTTAATGTGGTTTAAAGTCTATCTACTACACGAGGGTCACTAAGGCTGCATGGTTGGTTAATGTGGTTTAAAGTCTATCTACTACACGAGGGTCACTAAGGCTGCATGGTTGGTTAATGTGGTTTAAAGTCTATCTACTACACGAGGGTCACTAAGGCTGCATGGTTGGTTAATGGGGTTTAAAGTCTATCTACTACACGAGGGTCACTAAGGCTGCATGGTTGGTTAATGGGGTTTAAAGTCTATCTACTACACGAGGGTCACTAAGGCTGCATGGTTGGTTAATGGGGTTTAAAGTCTATCTACTACACGAGGGTCACTAAGGCTGCATGGTTGGTTAATGTGGTTTAAAGTCTATCTACTACACGAGGGTCACTAAGGCTGCATGGTTGGTTAATGGGGTTTAAAGTCTATCTACTACACGAGGGTCACTAAGGCTGCATGGTTGGTTAATGGGGTTTAAAGTCTATCTACTACACGAGGGTCACTAAGGCTGCATGGTTGGTTAATGGGGTTTAAAGTCTATCTACTACACGAGGGTCACTAAGGCTGCATGGTTGGTTAATGAGGTTTAAAGTCTATCTACTACACGAGGGTCACTAAGGCTGCATGGTTGGTTAATGGGGTTTAAAGTCTATCTACTACACCAGGGTCACTAAGGCTGCATGGTTGGTTAATGTGGTTTAAAGTCTATCTACTACACGAGGGTCACTAAGGCTGCATGGTTGGTTAATGAGGTTTAAAGTCTATCTACTACACGAGGGTCACTAAGGCTGCATGGTTGGTTAATGTGGTTTAAAGTCTATCTACTACACCAGGGTCACTAAGGCTGCATGGTTGGTTAATGGGGTTTAAAGTCTATCTACTACACCAGGGTCACTAAGGCTGCATGGTTGGTTAATGAGGTTTAAAGTCTATCTACTACACCAGGGTCACTAAGGCTGCATGGTTGGTTAATGGGGTTTAAAGTCTATCTACTACACGAGGGTCACTAAGGCTGCATGGTTGGTTAATGGGGTTTAAAGTCTATCTACTACACGAGGGTCACTAAGGCTGCATGGTTGGTTAATGGGGTTTAAAGTCTATCTACTACACCAGGGTCACTAAGGCTGCATGGTTGGTTAATGAGGTTTAAAGTCTATCTACTACACCAGGGTCACTAAGGC
>NC_091380.1:9502534-9590034 GCF_038502225.1 Cherax quadricarinatus | reverse complement strand
ACCCAAGGTTACTGGCCACATCAACCTGGACCCCTGGTTGCTAGCCACATCAACCACGACCCCTTGTTGCTAGCCACATCAAGCAGGACTCCTGGTTGCTAGCCACATCAACCAGGACCCAAGCTTACTGGCCACATTAACCAAGACCCCTGGTTGCTAGCCACATCAACCAGGACCCCTGGTTGCTAGCCACATCAACAAGGACCCCTGGTTGCTGGCCACATCAACCAGGACCCCTGGTTGCTGGCCACATCAACCAGGACCCAAGGTTGCTGGCCACATCAAGAATCCCTGGTTGCTGGCCACATCAACCAGGACCCAAGGTTGGTGGTCACATCAACCAGGACCCCTGGTTGCTGGCCACATTAACCAGGACCCAAGGTTGCTGGCCACATTAACCAGGACCCCTGGTTGCTGGCCACATCAACCAGGGCCCAAGGTTGCTGGCCACATGAACAAGGACCCCTAGTTGCCGGCTACATCAACCAGGACCCCTAGTTGCTGGCCACATTAATCAGGACCCAAGGTTACTGGCCACATCAAGGACCACTGGTTGCTGGCCACATCAACCAGGACCCAAGGTTGCTGGCCACATCAACCAGGACCCAAGGTTGCTGGTCACATCAACCAGGGCCCAAGGTTGTTGGCCACATCAACCAGGACCCAAGGTTGCTGGCCTCATCAACCAGGACCCAAGGTTGCTGGCCACATTAACCAGGACCCCTGGTTGCTGGCCACATCAACCAGGGCCCAAGGTTGCTGGCCACATGAACAAGGACCCCTAGTTGCCGGCTACATCAACCAGGACCCCTAGTTGCTGGCCACATTAATCAGGACCCAAGGTTACTGGCCACATCAAGGACCACTGGTTGCTGGCCACATCAACCAGGACCCAAGGTTGCTGGCCACATCAACCAGGACCCAAGGTTGCTGGTCACATCAACCAGGGCCCAAGGTTGTTGGCCACATCAACCAGGACCCAAGGTTGCTGGCCTCATCAACCAGGACCCAAGGTTGCTGGCCACATCAACCAGGACCCAAGATTGCTGGCCACATCAACCAGGACCCAAGGTTGCTGGTCACATCAACCAGGACCCAAGGTTGCTGGCCACATCAACCAGGACCCAAGGTTGCTGGTCACATCAACCAGGACCCAAGGTTGCTGGCCACATCAACCAGGACCCAAGGTTGCTGGTCACATCATCCAGGACCCAAGGTTGCTGACCACATCAACCAGGACCCAAGGTTGTTGGCCACATCAACCAGGACCCAAGGTTGCTGGCCACATCAACCAAGACCCAAGGTTGCTGGTCACATCAACCAGGACCCAAGGTTGTTGGCCACATCAACCAGGACCCAAGGTTGTTGGCCACATCAACCAGGACCCAAGGTTGCTGGCCACATCAACCAGGACCCAAGGTTGCTGGCCACATCAACCAGGACCCAAGGTTGTTGGCCACATCAACCAGGACCCAAGGTTGCTGGTCACTTCAACCAGCACCCAAGGTTGTTGGCCACATCAACCAGGACCCAAGGTTGCTGGTCACATTAACCAGGACCCAAGGTTGCTGACCACATCAACCAGGACCCAAGGTTGTTGGCCACATCAACCAGGACCCAAGGTTGCTGGCAACATCAACCAGAACCCAAGGTTGCTGGTCACATCAACCAGGACCCAAGGTTGTTGGCCACATCAACCAGGACCCAAGGTTGCTGGTCACATCAACCAGGACCCAAGGTTGCTGGTCACATCAACCAGGACCCAAGGTTGTTGGCCACATCAACCAGGACCCAAGGTTGCTGGCCACATCAACCAGGACCCAAGGTTGTTGGCCACATCAACCAGGACCCCTGGTTGCTGGCCACACCAACCAGGACCCAAGGTTGCTGGTCACATCAACCAGGACCCAAGGTTGTTGGCCACATCAACCAGGACCCAAGGTTGCTGGCCACATCAACCAGGACCCAAGATTGCTGGCCACATCAACCAGGACCCAAGGTTGCTGGTCACATCAACCAGGACCCAAGGTTGCTGGTCACATCGACCAGGACCCAAGGTTGTTGGCCACATCAACCAGGACCCAAGGTTGCTGACCACATCAACCAGGACCCAAGGTTGCTGGTCACATCAACCTGGACCCAAGATTGTTGGCCACATCAACCAGGACCCAAGGTTGTTGGCCACATCAACCAGGACCCAAGGTTGTTGGCCACATCAACCAGGACCCAAGGTTGCTGGCCACATCAACCAGGACCCAAGGTTGTTGGCCACATCAACCAGGACCCAAGGTTGCTGATCACATCAACCAGGACCCAAGGTTGTTGGCCACATCAACCAGGACCCAAGGTTGCTGGCCACATCAACCAGGACCCAAGGTTGCTGGTCACATCAACCAGGACTCAAGGTTGTTGGCCACATCAACCAGGACCCAAGGTTGTTGGCCACATCAACCAGGACCCAAGGTTGCTGGCCACATCAACCAGGACCCAAGGTTGCTGGCCACATCAACCACGACCCAAGGATGCTGGCCACATCAACAAGGACCCAAGGTTGTTGGCCACATCAACCAGGACCCAAGGTTGTTGGCCATATCAACCAGGACCCAAGGTTGCTGGTCACATCAACCAGGACCCAAGGTTGTTGGCCACATCAACCAGGACCCATGGTTGCTGACCACATCAACCAGGACCCAAGGTTGCTGACCACATCAACCAGGACCCAAGGTTGTTGGCCACATCAACCAGGACCTAAGGTTGCTGGTCACATCAACCAGGACCCAAGGTTGTTGGCCACATCAACCAGGACCCATGGTTGCTGACCACATCAACCAGGACCCAAGGTTGTTGGCCACATCAACCAGGACCCAAGGTTGCTGGCCACATCAACCAGAACCCAAGGTTGTTGGCCACATCAACCAGGACCCAAAGTTGTTGGCCACATCAACCAGGACCCAAGGTTGCTGGACACATCAACCAGGACCCAAGGTTGTTGGCCACATTAACCAGGACCCAAGGTTGCTGGCCACATCAACCAGGACCCAAGGTTGCTGGTCACATCAACCAGGACCCAAGGTTGCTGGCCACATCAACCAGGACCCAAGGTTGCTGGCCACATCAACCAGGACCCAAGGTTGCTGGTCACATCAACCAGGACCCAAGGTTGCTGGCCACATCAACCAGGACCCAAGGTTGTTGGCCACATCAACCAGGACCCAAGGTTGCTGGCCACATCAACCAGGACCCAAGGTTGTTGGCCACATCAACGAGGACCCAAGGTTGCTGGCCACATCAACCAGGACCCAAGGTTGTTGGCCACATCAACGAGGACCCAAGGTTGCTGGCCACATCAACCAGGACCCAAGGTTGCTGGTCACATCAACCAGGACCCAAGGTTGCTGGCCACATCAACCAGGACCCTAGGTTGCTGGCCACATCAACCAGGACCCAAGGTTGCTGGTCACATCAACCAGGACCCAAGGTTGCTGGCCACATCAACCAGGACCCAAGGTTGCTGGTCACATCAACCAGGACCCAAGGTTGCTGGCCACATCAACCAGGACCCAAGGTTGCTGGTCACATCAACCAGGACCCAAGGTTGCTGGCCATATCAACCAGGACCCAAGGTTGCTGGCCACATCAACCAGGACCCAAGGTTGCTGGCCACATCAACCAGGACCCAAGGTTGCTGGTCACATCAACCTGGACCCAAGGTTGTTGGCCACATCAACGAGGACCCAAGGTTGTTGGCCACATCAACGAGGACCCAAGGTTGCTGGCCACATCAACCAGGACCCAAGGTTGTTGGCCACATCAACCAGGACCCAAGGTTGCTGGCCAAATCAACCAGGACCCAAGGTTGTTGGCCACATCAACCAGGACCCAAGGTTGCTGACCACATCAACCAGGACCCAAGGTTGTTGGCCACATCAACCAGGACCCAAGGTTGCTGACCACATCAACCAGGACATTGATAATAATAATTAACCTTGATGATAATTAACCTTGATAATAATTAACATTGATAATAAATAACCTTGATAATAATTAACTTTCATAATAATTAACCTTGATAATAATAATTAACCTTGATAATAATTAACCTTGATAATAATTAACCTTGATAATAATTAACATTGATAATAATAATTAACCTTGATAATAATAATTAACCTTGATAATAATTAACCTTGATAATAATAATTAACATTGATAATAATTAACCTTGATATTAATTAATCTTGATAATAATAATTAACCTTGGTAATAATTAACCTTGATAATAATAATTAACCTTGATATTAATTAACGTTGATAATAATTAACCTTGATATTAATTAACCTTGATAATAATAACACTGATAATTAACCTTGATAATAATAATTAACCTTGATATTAATTAACCTTGATAATAATAATTAACACTGATAATTAACCTTGATAATAATAAACCTTGATAGTAATAATTAACCTTGATATTAATTAACCTTGATAATAATAATTAACACTGATAATTAACCTTGATAATAATCATTGACCTTGATAATAATAATTAACACTGATAATTAACCTTGATAATTAACCTTGATAATAATTAATCTTGATAATAATAATTAACCTTGATAATAATTAACCTTGATAATAATAATTAACCTTGATAATAATTAACCTTGATAATAATAATTAACCTTGAAAATAATAATTAACCTTGATAATAATTAATCTTGATAATAATAATTAACCTTGATAATAATTAACCTTGATAATAATAAATCTTGATAATAATAATTAACCTTGATAATAATAATTAACCTTGATAATAATAATAAACCTTGATAATAATAAACCTTGATAATAATTAATCTTGATAATAATAATTAGCCTTGATAATAATTAACCTTGATAATAAATCTTGATAATAATAATTAACCTTCATAATAATAATTAACCTTGATAATAATAAATCTTGATAATAATAATTAACCTTGATAATAAATCTTGATAATAATAATTAACCTTGATATTAATTAACCTTGAAAATAATAATTAACACTGATAATTAACCTTGATAATAATTAACACTGATAATTAACCTTGTTAGTAATCATTAACCTTGATAATAATTAACACTAATAATTAACCTTGATAATTAACCTTGATAACACCAACATTTAATGGTCTATTATCAAGCGCACTGATAATTAACCTTGATAATAATTAACCTTGATAACACCAACATTTAATGGTCTATTATCAAGCACACTGATAATTAACCTTGATAATAATTAACCTTGATAACACCAACATTTAATGGTCTATTATCAAGCACACTGATAATTAACCTTGATAATAATTAACCTTGATAACACCAACATTTAATGGTCTATTATCAAGCACACTGATAATTAACCTTGATAATAATTAACCTTGATAACACCAACATTTAATGGTCTATTATCAAGCACACTTCATCTTTGTTCCTTATTTCTCAGCGCATCTTATTCAATACACAAAATAATCCTTATGTCCAGACATTATAGAGTATAAATTTGCATTCGTCTCAATTGTAGCACATTGACTCAAATATCAGGGGACAGTCATCCCTACGCAACAAGAGCGTAAGTGTGATTTTACCATGAGCCTTTGGTGTGTAGGGTGAGACGAGGGTTGTTACGGCATATAAAGTCTTAAGTCACAAGTGTGTAAGAGTGAAATTGGTTTGTGTGGATGTTGATGCTGAGCAGATAATCGTCCTTGTCATCTTTATTATCGTTCACACTAGCCACTTCTCATGTCTTATTTCATCCCTCTCCTGGCCTTTTCAAACTTTATATTCATGTCAAAAATTCGAAAATCATGGCAAAATATATTACCCAGTCATATAGTACAAAAAATCCATCGTTTATGCCCCAAAAATCGCAAAATTTCAGAATTTGGACGAGAAACAAAAATGGCGTCGAAAGCTAGTGACAAAAAAAAAAACTATATTTTTGTGGTGTAGAGTGAGTGCCAGGCTCGCGGCACCCCGTGGCACCGGGTATCAGTGGCACAGATAGTGCCCTGAGCCTCTGCTATTGTTACATGATAACTGGCACTCCAGAGTGAGCCAGCACGTGCCCTGATAAACACACTTGTTATACTCACTGATTTAGTATACTCAGGTAAACATAGTAACACAGATTATCATACATAGCAGCATGTGTAGATTATCATACATAGCAGCATGTGTAGATTATCATACATAGCAGCATGTGTAGATTATCATACATAGCAGCATGTGTAGATTATCATACATAGCAGCATGTGTAGATTATCATACATAGCAGCATATGTAGATTATCATACATAGCAGCATGTGTAGATTATCATACATAGCAGCATATGTAGATTATCATACATAGCAGCATATGTAGATTATCATACATAGCAGCATGTGTAGATTATCATACATAGCAGCATATGTAGATTATCATACATAGCAGCATATGTAGATTATCATACATAGCAGCATGTGTAGATTATCATACATAGCAGCATATGTAGATTATCATACATAGCAGCATGTGTAGATTATCATACATAGCAGCATATGTAGATTATCATACATAGCAGCATATGTGTAGATTATCATACATAGCAGCATGTGTAGATTATCATACATAGCAGCATGTGTAGATTATCATACATAGCAGCATGTGTAGATTATCATACATAGCAGCATGTGTAGATTATCATACATAGCAGCATGTGTAGATTATCATACATAGCAGCATATGTAGATTATCATACATAGCAGCATGTGTAGATTATCATACATAGCAGCATATGTAGATTATCATACATAGCAGCATATGTAGATTATCATACATAGCAGCATGTGTAGATTATCATACATAGCAGCATATGTAGATTATCATACATAGCAGCATATGTAGATTATCATACATAGCAGCATGTGTAGATTATCATACATAGCAGCATGTGTAGATTATCATACATAGCAGCATGTGTAGATTATCATACATAGCAACATATGTAGATTATCATACATAGCAGCATGTGTAGATTATCATACATAGCAGCATGTGTAGATTATCATACATAGCAGCATATGTAGATTATCATACATAGCAGCATATGTAGATTATCATACATAGCAGCATGTGTAGATTATCATACATAGCAGCATGTGTAGATTATCATACATAGCAGCATGTGTAGATTATCATACATAGCAACATATGTAGATTATCATACATAGCAGCATGTGTAGATTATCATACATAGCAGCATATGTGTACATTATCATACATAGCAGCATATGTAGATTATCATACATAGCAACATATGTAGATTATCATACATAGCAGCATGTGTACATTATCATACATAGCAGCATATGTAGATTATCATACATAGCAACATGTGTAGATTATCATACATAGCAGCATATGTAGATTATCATACATAGCAACATGTGTAGATTATCATACATAGCAGCATATGTAGATTATCATACATAGCAACATGTGTAGATTATCATACATAGCAGTATGTGTAGATTATCATACATAGCAGCATGTGTAGATTATCATACATAGCAACATATGTAGATTATCATACATAGCAGCATATGTGTACATTATCATACATAGCAGCATATGTAGATTATCATACATAGCAACATGTGTAGATTATCATACATAGCAGCATATGTAGATTATCATACATAGCAACATGTGTAGATTATCATACATAGCAGCATATGTAGATTATCATACATAGCAACATGTGTAGATTATCATACATAGCAGTATGTGTAGATTATCATACATAGCAGCATGTGTAGATTATCATACATAGCAGCATATGTAGATTATCATACATAGCAACATGTGTAGATTATCATACATAGCAGTATGTGTAGATTATCATACATAGCAGTATGTGTAGATTATCATACATAGCAGCATATGTAGATTATCATACATAGCAACATGTGTAGATTATCATACATAGCAGTATGGGTAGATTATCATACATAGCAGCATGTGTAGATTATCATACATAGCAACATATGTAGATTATCATACATAGCAGCATATGTGTACATTATCATACATAGCAGCATATGTAGATTATCATACATAGCAACATGTGTAGATTATCATACATAGCAGCATATGTAGATTATCATACATAGCAGCATATGTAGATTATCATACATAGCAGCATATGTGTACATTATCATACATAGCAGCATATGTAGATTATCATACATAGCAGCATATGTAGATTATCATACATAGCAGCATGTGTAGATTATCATACATAGCAGTATGTGTAGATTATCATACATAGCAGCATGTGTAGATTATCATACATAGCAGCATATGTAGATTATCATACATAGCAACATGTGTAGATTATCATACATAGCAGTATGTGTAGATTATCATACATAGCAGTATGTGTAGATTATCATACATAGCAGCATATGTAGATTATCATACATAGCAACATGTGTAGATTATCATACATAGCAGTATGTGTAGATTATCATACATAGCAGCATGTGTAGATTATCATACATAGCAACATATGTAGATTATCATACATAGCAGCATATGTGTACATTATCATACATAGCAGCATATGTAGATTATCATACATAGCAACATGTGTAGATTATCATACATAGCAGCATATGTAGATTATCATACATAGCAGCATATGTAGATTATCATACATAGCAGCATATGTGTACATTATCATACATAGCAGCATATGTAGATTATCATACATAGCAGCATATGTAGATTATCATACATAGCAGCATGTGTAGATTATCATACATAGCAGCATGTGTAGATTATCATACATAGCAGCATGTGTAGATTATCATACATAGCAGTATGTGTAGATTATCATACATAGCAACATGTGTAGATTATCATACATAGCAGTATGTGTAGATTATCATACATAGCAGCATGTGTAGATTATCATACATAGCAGCATATGTGTAGATTATCATACATAGCAGCATGTGTAGATTATCATACATAGCAGCATGTGTAGATTATCATATATAGCAGCATATGTGTAGATTATCATACATAGCAGCATGTGTAGATTATCATACATAGCAGCATGTGTAGATTATCATACATAGCAACATATGTGTACATTATCATACATAGCAGCATATGTAGATTATCATACATAGCAGCATATGTAGATTATCATACATAGCAGCATATGTGTACATTATCATACATAGCAGCATATGTAGATTATCATACATAGCAGCATATGTAGATTATCATACATAGCAGCATATGTAGATTATCATACATAGCAGCATGTGTAGATTATCATACATAGCAGCATGTGTAGATTATCATACATAGCAGCATGTGTAGATTATCATACATAGCAGCATATGTGTAGATTATCATACATAGCAGCATGTGTAGATTATCATACATAGCAGCATGTGTAGAGTATCATACATAGCAACATGTGTAGATTATCATACATAGCAGCATGTGTAGATTATCATACATAGCAGCATATGTGTAGATTATCATACATAGCAGCATGTGTAGATTATCATACATAGCAGCATGTGTAGATTATCATACATAGCAACATATGTGTAGATTATCATACATAGCAGCATGTGTAGATTATCATACATAGCAGCATATGTGTAGGTTATCATACATAGCAGCATGTGTAGATTATCATACATAGCAGCATGTGTAGATTATCATACATAGCAGCATGTGTAGATTATCATACATAGCAGCATGTGTAGATTATCATACATAGCAGCATGTGTAGATTATCATACATAGCAGCATGTGTAGATTATCATACATAGCAACATATGTGTAGATTATCATACATAGCAACATATGTGTAGATTATCATACATAGCAGCATGTGTAGATTATCATACATAGCAGCATATGTGTAGATTATCATACATAGCAGCATGTGTAGATTATCATACATAGCAGCATGTGTAGATTATCATACATAGCAACATATGTGTAGATTATCATACATAGCAGCATGTGTAGATTATCATACATAGCAGCATGTGTAGATTATCATACATAGCAGCATGTGTAGATTATCATACATAGCAGCATGTGTAGATTATCATACATAGCAGCATATGTAGATTATCATACATAGCAGCATGTGTACATTATCATACATAGCAACATATGTGTACATTATCATACATAGCAGCATATGTGTACATTATCATACATAGCAACATATGTGTACATTATCATACATAGCAACATATGTGTACATTATCATACATAGCAACATATGTGTACATTATCATACATGGTTTAGAAAGACACGTAAGCAAACACTATGACATATTTATTAGAAAACGTTTCGGTCCTGGGACCTTGATCACTTCTAACATACAGAGGTAGAAAGACATTATATATATAGGCGGAGAGTGAGGTGTGACGCACGTGACCTGAGGAATGTCATAAGAACATAAGAATGGAGGAACACTGTAGAAGGCCTACTGGTCCATGCGAGGCAGGTCCTTATCAAAACAACCTCTACCTATGATGAGGACGGGTAGACGATGAAATCATGTGACTCCTGTGTTGTTGGGTTGGTGCTGCTTAAGTATCATGTATGCCAATGTTTTTGAAATTTTGTAGTTTCCAGTGTTGCGTTCTATAGTGTCGGTGACGGCGATTAGTGAGGCTTCTAGGCACCGTCGGCGTCTGAGGTCTGGTTCTGTGAGAACGAGTTGTGCCTCGTTCCAGTTCATCAAATGCCCCGTGGAGTCTCTGTGGAGGACACAGGCGTACCTTACATCGTCTCTGTTAGAGGCATTTCGATGCTCATTCAGGCGGACTGCAAGATCTCTGCCTGTCTCGCCTACATATTTCTTGGGACAGAACCCACAGGGGATAGTGTAGACGCCTGCTGTAGAAGTTAGAGGTGTGGGGCTGCGTTTCGTAGTGAGGTCTTTGATAGATGATGTGTTTATGGTGGAAACGTTGATGTTACTCATAGCAAGTGCCCGGCGAGTATTCGTGGCAACATCGCCACATGGGAGTACTATGAACTGTTTAGGGGGCTGTTCCATGGGCGGTTTGTTGAGGATAGCTTGTGCCTTGAGTCTGCAATCTCGGATGAAGAAAGATGGGAACTGAAGACGTGGAAAGGCTTGTGTTATGTAAGTGCATTCTTCTTCTAGAAAACAAGGGCTGGAGATGCGAAGAGCTCTCAAGAAGAAGCCAATGAGGACTCCTCTCTTAGTGCGGGTGTCTTGGTGTGAATAAAAGTGTATAAGATCGTCCTTGTTGGTAGGTTTTCTATACACTTTGAAGAGAAGTTTGTCACTGTCGGGAGATCTGCACAGTAGAACGTCGAGGAAAGGAAGTTTGCCATCATTTTCGAGTTCAAGTGTAAACTTTATTGATGGTTCAACTGCATTGATCTTGTTGAGAAGGGCCTGGATATTGAGACGTCTCGGATAGAAAACCAATACATCATCAACGTATCTTAGCCAGGTAACGGTGTTGGGAATGAGGGTGCTGAATTTCTCTGTCTCCAGGTTTTCCATGAAGAGGTTGGCAAGCACAGCACTGAGCGGGCTGCCCATTGCCATCCCAAAGCACTGTTTATAACAGTTGTCCTGATACTTGAAGAAGTTGAAATTAACACAAAGTTCCACTAGATTGATGAAATCTAGAAGAGGTAAAGGGAGGTCGTGGTTTTCAGTGAGCCTCTGTCTCAGAATGTTGATTGCAGCGTCAAACGACCTCCCTTTACTTCTTCTAGATTTCATCAATCTAGTGGAACTTTGTGTTAATTTCAACTTCTTCAAGTATCAGGACAACTGTTATAAACAGTGCTTTGGGATGGCATTGGGCAGCCCGCTCAGTGCTGTGCTTGCCAACCTCTTCATGGAAAACCTGGAGACAGAGAAATTCAGCACCCTCATTCCCAACACCGTTACCTGGCTAAGATACGTTGATGATGTATTGGTTTTCTATCCGAGACGTCTCAATATCCAGGCCCTTCTCAACAAGATCAATGCAGTTGAACCATCAATAAAGTTTACACTTGAACTCGAAAATGATGGCAAACTTCCTTTCCTCGACGTTCTACTGTGCAGATCTCCCGACAGTGACAAACTTCTCTTCAAAGTGTATAGAAAACCTACCAACAAGGACGATCTTATACACTTTTATTCACACCAAGACACCCGCACTAAGAGAGGAGTCCTCATTGGCTTCTTCTTGAGAGCTCTTCGCATCTCCAGCCCTTGTTTTCTAGAAGAAGAATGCACTTACATAACACAAGCCTTTCCACGTCTTCAGTTCCCATCTTTCTTCATCCGAGATTGCAGACTCAAGGCACAAGCTATCCTCAACAAACCGCCCATGAAACAGCCCCCTAAACAGTTCATAGTACTCCCATGTGGCGATGTTGCCACGAATACTCGCCGGGCACTTGCTATGAGTAACATTAACGTTTCCACCATAAACACATCATCTATCAAAGACCTCACTACGAAACGCAGCCCCACACCTCTAACTTCTACAGCAGGCGTCTACACTATCCCCTGTGGGTTCTGTCCCAAGAAATATGTAGGCAAGACAGACAGAGATCTTGCAGTCCGCCTGAATGAACATCGAAATGCCTCTAACAGAGACGATGTAAGGTACGCCTGTGTCCTCCACAGAGACTCCACGGGACATTTGATGAACTGGAACGAGGCACAACTCGTTCTCACAGAACCAGACCTCAGACGCCGACGGTGCCTAGAAGCCTCACTAATCGCCGTCACCGACACTATAGAACGCAACACTGGAAACTACAAAATTTCAAAAACATTGGCATACATGATACTTAAGCAGCACCAACCCAACAACACAGGAGTCACATGATTTCATCGTCTACCCGTCCTCATCATAGGTAGAGGTTGTTTTGATAAGGACCTGCCTCGCATGGGCCAGTAGGCCTTCTACAGTGTTCCTCCATTCTTATGTTCTTATGACATTCCTCAGGTCACGTGCGTCACACCTCACTCTCCGCCTATATATATAATGTCTTTCTACCTCTGTATGTTAGAAGTGATCAAGGTCCCAGGACCGAAACGTTTTCTAATAAATATGTCATAGTGTTTTCTTACGTGTCTTTCTAAACCAACTTGTCGGTATTTATTACCTAGGTTTATACCATTATCATACATAGCAGCATGTGTACATCATACATAGCAACATATGTGTACATTATCATATATAGCAACATATGTGTACATTATCATACATAGCAGCATGTGTACATTATCATACATAGCAGCATATGTGTACATTATCATACATAGCAGCATATGTGTACATTATCATACATAGCAACATATGTGTACATTATCATACATAGCAGCATGTGTACATTGTCATACATACCAACATATGTGTACATTATCATACATAGCAGCATGTGTACATTATCATACATACCAACATATGTGTACATTATCATACATAGCAGCATGTGTACATCATCATACATACCAACATATGTGTACATTATCATACATAGCAACATATGTGTACATTGTCATACATACCAACATATGTGTACATTATCATACATAGCAGCATGTGTACATTATCATACATACCAACATATGTGTACATTATCATACATAGCAGCATGTGTACATTATCATACATACCAACATATGTGTAATTATCATACATTTACATGTGTATTAGCTAACAAAATATAAAATCATTCTCGTCCCTTTCTGTAGCTACAACAAGGTCCTGGATGCACTAGAAGACACAAACAATACAGATGTAATATATACAAACTTGACAAAAGCCTTCGACAAGTGTGACCATGGTGTAATAGCGCACAAAATGCGTGCTAAAGGAATAACAGGAAAAGTCGGTCGATGGATCTATAATTTCCTCACTAACAGAACACAGAGAGTAGTAATGAACAGAGTAAAGTCTGAGGTGGCTACTGTGAAAAGTTCTGTTCCACAAGGCACAGTACTCGCTCCCAGTGTTCCACAAGGCACAGTACTGGCTCTCAGTGTTCCACAAGGCACAGTACTGGCTCCCAGTGTTCCACAAGGCACAGTACTCGCTCCCAGTGTTCCACAAGGCACAGTACTGGCTCTCAGTGTTCCACAAGGCACAGTACTGGCTCCCAGTGTTCCACAAGGCACATTACTCGCTCCCAGTGTTCCACAAGGCACAGTACTCGCTCCCAGTGTTCCACAAGGCACAGTACTGGCTCCCAGTGTTCCACAAGGCACAGTACTGGCTCCCAGTGTTCCACAAGGCACAGTACTGGCTCCCAGTGTTCCACAAGGCACAGTACTCGCTCCCAGTGTTCCACAAGGCACAGTACTGGCTCTCAGTGTTCCACAAGGCACAGTACTGGCTCCCAGTGTTCCACAAGGCACAGTACTCGCTCCCAGTGTTCCACAAGGCACAGTACTGGCTCTCAGTGTTCCACAAGGCACAGTACTGGCTCTCAGTGTTCCACAAGGCACAGTACTGGCTCCCAGTGTTCCACAAGGCACAGTACTGGCTCCCAGTGTTCCACAAGGCACAGTACTCGCTCCCAGTGTTCCACAAGGCACAGTACTGGCTCCCAGTGTTCCACAAGGCACAGTACTCGCTCCCAGTGTTCCACAAGGCACAGTACTGGCTCCCAGTGTTCCACAAGGCACAGTACTGGCTCCCAGTGTTCCACAAGGCACAGTACTGGCTCCCAGTGTTCCACAAGGCACAGTACTGGCTCCCAGTGTTCCACAAGGCACAGTACTGGCTCTCAGTGTTCCACAAGGCACAGTACTGGCTCCCAGTGTTCCACAAGGCACAGTACTGGCTCCCAGTGTTCCACAAGGCACAGTACTCGCTCCCAGTGTTCCACAAGGCACAGTACTGGCTCCCAGTGTTCCACAAGGCACAGTACTCGCTCCCAGTGTTCCACAAGGCACAGTACTGGCTCCCAGTGTTCCACAAGGCACAGTACTGGCTCCCAGTGTTCCACAAGGCACAGTACTGGCTCCCAGTGTTCCACAAGGCACAGTACTCGCTCCCAGTGTTCCACAAGGCACAGTACTGGCTCCCAGTGTTCCACAAGGCACAGTACTGGATCCCAGTGTTCCACAAGGCACAGTACTGGCTCCCAGTGTTCCACAAGGCACAGTACTGGCTCCCAGTGTTCCACAAGGCACAGTACTGGCTCCCAGTGTTCCACAAGGCACAGTACTGGCTCCCAGTGTTCCACAAGGCACAGTACTCACTCCCAGTGTTCCACAAGGCACAGTACTGGCTCCCAGTGTTCCACAAGGCACAGTACTGGCTCCCAGTGTTCCACAAGGCACAGTACTGGTTCCCAGTGTTCCACAAGGCACAGTACTGGCTCCCAGTGTTCCACAAGGCACAGTACTGGCTCCCAGTGTTCCACAAGGCACAGTACTGGCTCCCAGTGTTCCACAAGGCACAGTACTCGCTCCCAGTGTTCCACAAGGCACAGTACTGGCTCCCAGTGTTCCACAAGGCACAGTACTCGCTCCCAGTGTTCCACAAGGCACAGTACTGGCTCCCAGTGTTCCACAAGGCACAGTACTGGCTCCCAGTGTTCCACAAGGCACAGTACTCGCTCCCAGTGTTCCACAAGGCACAGTACTGGCTCCCAGTGTTCCACAAGGCACAGTACTGGCTCCCAGCGTTCCACAAGGCACAGTACTGGCTCCCAGTGTTCCACAAGGCACAGTACTCGCTCCCAGTGTTCCACAAGGCACAGTACTGGCTCCCAGTGTTCCACAAGGCACAATACTCGCTCCCAGTGTTCCACAAGGCACAGTACTGGCTCCCAGTGTTTCACAAGGCACAGTACTGGCTCCCAGTGTTCCACAAGGCACAGTACTGGCTCCCAGTGTTCCACAAGGCACAGTACTCGCTCCCAGTGTTCCACAAGGCACAGTACTGGCTCCCAGTGTTCGACAAGGCACAGTACTGGCTCCCAGTGTTCTACAAGGCACAGTACTGGCTCCCAGTGTTCCACAAGGCACAGTACTGGCTCCCAGTGTTCCACAAAGCACAGTACTGGCTCCCAGTGTTCCACAAGGCACAGTACTCGCTCCCAGTGTTCCACAAGGCACAGTACTGGCTCCCAGCGTTCCACAAGGCACAGTACTGGCTCCCAGTGTTCCACAAGGCACAGTACTCGCTCCCAGTGTTCCACAAGGCACAGTACTGGCTCCCAGTGTTCCACAAGGAACAGTACTGGCTCCCAGTGTTCCACAAGGCACAGTACTCGCTCCCAGTGTTCCACAAGGCACAGTACTGGCTCCCAGTGTTCCACAAGGCACAGTACTGGCTCTCAGTGTTCCACAAGGCACAGTACTGGCTCCCAGTGTTCCACAAGGCACAGTACTGGCTCCCAGTGTTCCACAAGGAACAGTACTGGCTCCCAGTGTTCCACAAGGCACAGTACTCGCTCCCAGTGTTCCACAAGGCACAGTACTGGCTCCCAGTGTTCCACAAGGCACAGTACTGGCTCCCAGTGTTCCACAAGGCGCAGTACTGGCTCCCAGTGTTCCACAAGGCACAGTACTGGCTCCCAGTGTTCCACAAAGCACAGTACTGGCTCCCAGTGTTCCACAAGGCACAGTACTGGCTCCCAGTGTTCCACAAGGCACAGTACTGGCTCCCAGCGTTCCACAAGGCACAGTACTGGCTCCCAGTGTTCCACAAGGCACAGTACTGGCTCCCAGTGTTCCACAAGGCACAGTACTGGCTCCCAGTGTTCCACAAAGCACAGTACTGGCTCCCAGTGTTCCACAAGGCACAGTACTGGCTCCCAGCGTTCCACAAGGCACAGTACTGGCTCCCAGCGTTCCACAAGGCACAGTACTGGCTCCCAGTGTTCCACAAGGCACAGTACTCGCTCCCAGTGTTCCACAAGGCACAGTACTGGCTCCCAGTGTTCCACAAGGCACAATACTCGCTCCCAGTGTTCCACAAGGCACAGTACTCGCTCCCAGTGTTCCACAAGGCACAGTACTCGCTCCCAGTGTTCCACAAGGCACAGTACTCGCTCCCAGTGTTCCACAAGGCACAGTACTCGCTTCCAGTGTTCCACAAGGCACAGTACTCGCTCCCAGTGTTCCACAAGGCACAGTACTGGCTCCCAGTGTTCCACAAGGCACAGTACTGGCTCCCAGTGTTCCACAAAGCACAGTACTGGCTCCCAGTGTTCCACAAGGCACAGTACTGGCTCCCAGTGTTCCACAAGGCACAGTACTGGCTCCCAGCGTTCCACAAGGCACAGTACTGGCTCCCAGTGTTCCACAAGGCACAGTACTCGCTCCCAGTGTTCCACAAGGCACAGTACTGGCTCCCAGTGTTCCACAAGGCACAATACTCGCTCCCAGTGTTCCACAAGGCACAGTACTCGCTCCCAGTGTTCCACAAGGCACAGTACTCGCTCCCAGTGTTCCACAAGGCACAGTACTCGCTCCCAGTGTTCCACAAGGCACAGTACTCGCTTCCAGTGTTCCACAAGGCACAGTACTCGCTACCAGTGTTCCACAAGGCACAGTACTGGCTCCCAGTGTTCCACAAGGCACAGTACTGGCTCCCAGCGTTCCACAAGGCACAGTACTGGCTCCCAGTGTTCCACAAGGCACAGTACTCGCTCCCAGTGTTCCACAAGGCACAGTACTCGCTCCCAGTGTTCCACAAGGCACAGTACTCGCTCCCAGTGTTCCACAAGGCACAGTACTCGCTCCCAGTGTTCCACAAGGCACAGTACTCGCTCCCAGTGTTCCACAAGGCACAGTACTCGCTCCCAGTGTTCCACAAGGCACAGTACTGGCTCCCAGTGTTCCACAAGGCACAGTACTGGCTCCCAGTGTTCCACAAGGCACAGTACTCGCTCCCAGTGTTCCACAAGTCACAGTACTGGCTCACAGTGTTCCACAAGGCACAGTACTCGCTCCCAGTGTTCCACAAGGCACAGTACTGGCTCCCAGTGTTCCACAAGGCACAGTACTGGCTCCCAGTGTTCCACAAGGCACAGTACTGGCTCCCAGTGTTCCACAAGGCACAGTACTGGCTCCCAGTGTTCCACAAAGCACAGTACTGGCTCCCAGTGTTCCACAAGGCACAGTACTGGCTCCCAGTGTTCCACAAGGCACAGTACTGGCTCCCAGCGTTCCACAAGGCACAGTAGTGGCTCCCAGTGTTCCACAAGGCACAGTACTGGCTCCCAGTGTTCCACAAGGCACAGTACTGGCTCCCAGTGTTCCACAAAGCACAGTACTGGCTCCCAGTGTTCCACAAGGCACAGTACTGGCTCCCAGTGTTCCACAAGGCACAGTACTGGCTCCCAGCGTTCCACAAGGCACAGTACTGGCTCCCAGTGTTCCACAAGGCACAGTACTCGCTCCCAGTGTTCCACAAGGCACAGTACTGGCTCCCAGTGTTCCACAAGGCACAGTACTCGCTCCCAGTGTTCCACAAGGCACAGTACTCGCTCCCAGTGTTCCACAAGGCACAGTACTCGCTCCCAGTGTTCCACAAGGCACAGTACTCGCTCCCAGTGTTCCACAAGGCACAGTACTCGCTTCCAGTGTTCCACAAGGCACAGTACTCGCTCCCAGTGTTCCACAAGGCACAATACTGGCTCCCAGTGTTCCACAAGGCACAGTACTGGCTCCCAGCGTTCCACAAGGCACAGTACTGGCTCCCAGTGTTCCACAAGGCTCAGTACTCGCTCCCAGTGTTCCACAAGTCACAGTACTGGCTCCCAGTGTTCCACAAGGCACAGTGCTCGCTCCCAGTGTTCCACAAGGCACAGTACTCGCTCCCTGTGTTCCAGAAGGCACAGTACTGGCTCCCAGTGTTCCACAAGGCACAGTACTCGCTCCCAGTGTTCCACAAGGCACAGTACTGGCTCCCAGTGTTCGACAAGGCACAGTACTGGCTCCCAGTGTTCCACAAGGCACAGTACTGGCTCCCAGTGTTCCACAAGGCACAGTACTGGCTCCCAGTGTTCCACAAAGCACAGTACTGGCTCCCAGTGTTCCACAAGGCACAGTACTGGCTCCCAGTGTTCCACAAGGCACAGTACTGGCTCCCAGAGTTCCACAAGGCACAGTACTCGCTCCCAGTGTTCTACAAGGTAGAGTAATCGCTGCCAGTGTTCCACAAGGCACAGTACTGGCTCCCAGTGTTCCACAAGGAACAGTACTGGCTCCCAGTGTTCCACAAGGCAAAGTACTCGCTCCCAGTGTTCCAAAAGGCACAGTAATCGGTCCCAGTGTTCCACAAGGCACAGTACTGTCTCTCAGTGCTCCACAAGGCACAGTACTGGCTCCCAGTGTTCCACAAGGCACAGTACTGGCTCCCAGTGTTCCACAAGGCACAGTACTCGCTCCCAGTGTTCCACAAGGCACAGTACTGGCTCCCAGTGTTCCACAAGGAACAGTACTGGCTCCCAGTGTTCCACAAGGCACAGTACTCGCTCCCAGTGTTCCACAAGGCACAGTACTGGCTCCCAGTGTTCCACAAGGCACAGTACTGTCTCTCAGTGCTCCACAAGGCACAGTACTGGCTCCCAGTGTTCCACAAGGCACAGTACTGGCTCCCAGTGTTCCACAAGGAACAGTACTGGCTCCCAGTGTTCCACAAGGCACAGTACTCGCTCCGAGTGTTCCACAAGGCACAGTACTGGCTCCCAGTGTTCCACAAGGCACAGTACTGGCTCCCAGTGTTCCACAAGGCACAGTACTGGCTCCCAGTGTTCCACAAGGCACAGTACTGGCTCCCAGTGTTCCACAAAGCACAGTACTGGCTCCCAGTGTTCCACAAGGCACAGTACTGGCTCCCAGTGTTCCACAAGGCACAGTACTGGCTCCCAGCGTTCCACAAGGCACAGTACTGGCTCCCAGTGTTCCACAAGGCACAGTACTGGCTCCCAGTGTTCCACAAGGCACAGTACTGGCTCCCAGTGTTCCACAAAGCACAGTACTGGCTCCCAGTGTTCCACAAGGCACAGTACTGGCTCCCAGTGTTCCACAAGGCACAGTACTGGCTCCCAGCGTTCCACAAGGCACAGTACTGGCTCCCAGTGTTCCACAAGGCACAGTACTGGCTCCCAGTGTTCCACAAGGCACAGTACTGGCTCCCAGTGTTCCACAAAGCACAGTACTGGCTCCCAGTGTTCCACAAGGCACAGTACTGGCTCCCAGTGTTCCACAAGGCACAGTACTGGCTCCCAGCGTTCCACAAGGCACAGTACTGGCTCCCAGTGTTCCACAAGGCACAGTACTCGCTCCCAGTGTTCCACAAGGCACAGTACTGGCTCCCAGTGTTCCACAAGGCACAATACTCGCTCCCAGTGTTCCACAAGGCACAGTACTCGCTCCCAGTGTTCCACAAGGCACAGTACTCGCTCCCAGTGTTCCACAAGGCACAGTACTCGCTCCCAGTGTTCCACAAGGCACAGTACTCGCTTCCAGTGTTCCACAAGGCACAGTACTCGCTCCCAGTGTTCCACAAGGCACAGTACTGGCTCCCAGTGTTCCACAAGGCACAGTACTGGCTCCCAGCGTTCCACAAGGCACAGTACTGGCTCCCAGTGTTCCACAAGGCACAGTACTCGCTCCCAGTGTTCCACAAGGCACAGTACTCGCTCCCAGTGTTCCACAAGGCACAGTACTCGCTCCCAGTGTTCCACAAGGCACAGTACTGGCTCCCAGTGTTCCACAAGGCACAGTACTCGCTCCCAGTGTTCCACAAGGCACAGTACTGGCTCTCTGTGTTCCACAAGGCACAGTACTGGCTCCCAGTGTTCCACAAGGCACAGTACTGGCTCCCAGTGTTCCACAAGGCACAGTACTGGCTCCCAGTGTTCCACAAGGCACAGTACTCGCTCCCAGTGTTCCACAAGGCACAGTACTGGCTCCCAGTTTTCCACAAGGCACAGTACTGGCTCCCAGTGTTCCACAAGGCACAGTACTGGCTCCCAGTGTTCCACAAGGCACAGTACTGGCTCCCAGTGTTCCACAAAGCACAGTACTGGCTCCCAGTGTTCCACAAGGCACAGTACTGGCTCCCAGTGTTCCACAAGGCACAGTACTGGCTCCCAGCGTTCCACAAGGCACAGTAGTGGCTCCCAGTGTTCCACAAGGCACAGTACTGGCTCCCAGTGTTCCACAAAGCACAGTACTGGCTCCCAGTGTTCCACAAGGCACAGTACTGGCTCCCAGTGTTCCACAAGGCACAGTACTGGCTCCCAGCGTTCCACAAGGCACAGTACTGGCTCCCAGTGTTCCACAAGGCACAGTACTCGCTCTCAGTGTTCCACAAGGCACAGTACTGGCTCCCAGTGTTCCACAAGGCACAGTACTCGCTCCCAGTGTTCCACAAGGCACAGTACTCGCTCCCAGTGTTCCACAAGGCACAGTACTCGCTCCCAGTGTTCCACAAGGCACAGTACTCGCTCCCAGTGTTCCACAAGGCACAGTACTCGCTTCCAGTGTTCCACAAGGCACAGTACTCGCTCCCAGTGTTCCACAAGGCACAGTACTGGCTCCCAGTGTTCCACAAGGCACAGTACTCGCTCCCAGTGTTCCACAAGGCACAGTACTCGCTCCCAGTGTTCCACAAGGCACAGTACTCGCTCCCAGTGTTCCACAAGGCACAGTACTCGCTCCCAGTGTTCCACAAGGCACGGTACTCGCTTCCAGTGTTCCACAAGGCACAGTACTCGCTCCCAGTGTTCCACAAGGCACAGTACTGGCTCCCAGTGTTCCACAAGGCACAGTACTGGCTCCCAGCGTTCCACAAGGCACAGTACTGGCTCCCAGTGTTCCACAAGGCTCAGTACTCGCTCCCAGTGTTCCACAAGGCACAGTGCTCGCTCCCAGTGTTCCACAAGGCACAGTACTCGCTCCCAGTGTTCCACAAGGCACAGTACTCGCTTCCAGTGTTCCACAAGGCACAGTACTCGCTCCCAGTGTTCCACAAGGCACAGTACTCGCTCCCAGTGTTCCACAAGGCACAGTACTGGCTCCCAGTGTTCCACAAGGCACAGTAGTCGCTCCCAGTGTTCCACAAGGCACAGTACTCGCTCCCAGTGTTCCACAAGGCACAGTACTAGCTCCCATCTTGTTCCTCATCCTCATATCCGACATAGACAAGGATGTCAGCCACAGCACCGTGTCTTCCTTTGCAGATGACACCCGAATCTGCATGACAGTGTCTTCCATTGCAGACACTGCAAGGCTCCAGGCGGACATCAACCAAATCTTTCAGTGGGCTGCAGAAAACAATATGAAGTTCAACGATGAGAAATTTCAATTACTCAGATATGGTAAACACGAGGAAATTAAATCTTCATCAGAGTACAAAACAAATTCTGGCCACAAAATAGAGCGAAACACCAAAGTCAAAGACCTGGGAGTGATCATGTCGGAGGATCTCACCTTCAAGGACCAAAACATTGTATCAATCGCAGCTGCTAGAAAAATGACAGGATGGATAATGAGAACCTTCAAAACTAGGGAGGCCAAGCCCATGATGACACTCTTCAGGTCACTTGTTCTATCTAGGCTGGAATATTGGTGCACACTAACAGCACCTTTCAAGGCAGGTGAAATTGCTGACCTAGAAAATGTACAGAGAACTTTCACGGCGCGCATAACGGAGATAAAACACCTCAATTACTGGGAGCGCTTGAGGTTCCTAAACCTGTACTCCCTGGAACGCAGGAGGGAGAGATACATGATTATATACACCTGGAAAATCCTAGAGGGACTAGTACCGAACTTGCACACGAAAATCACTCACTACGAAAGCAAAAGACTTGGCAGACGATGCAACATCCCCCCAATGAAAAGCAGGGGTGTCACTAGCACGTTAAGAGACCATACAATAAGTGTCAGGGGCCCGAGACTGTTCAACTGCCTCCCAGCACACATAAGGGGGATTACCAACAGACCCCTGGCAGTCTTCAAGCTGGCACTGGACAAGCACCTAAAGTCAGTTCCTGATCAGCCGGGCTGTGGCTCGTACGTTGGTTTGCGTGCAGCCAGCAGCAACAGCCTGGTTGATCAGGCTCTGATCTACCAGGAGGTCTGGTCACAGACCGGGCCGTGGGGGCGTTGACCCCCGGAACTCTCTCCAAGTACCTTTCTCTAGCTACATTCATTAGGTACCTTTCTGTCGCTACATTCATTAGGTACCTTTCTGTAGCTACATTCATTAGGTGCATTTCTGTAGCTACATTCATTAGGTACCTTTCTCCAGCTACATTCATTAGGTACCTTTGTGTACCTACATTCATTAGGTAACTTTCTGTAGCTATTCATTAGGTACCTTTCTGTAGCTACATTCATTAGGTACCTTTCTGTAGCTACATTCATTAGGTACCTTTCTGTAGCTACATTCATTAGGTACCTTTATGTATCTACATTCATTAGGTACCTCTCTGTAGCTACATTCATTAAGTACCTTTCTGTAGCTAAATTCATTAGGTACCTTTTTGCAGCTACATTCATTAGGTACCTTTCTGTAGCAACATTCGTTAGGTACCTTTCTGTAACTACATTCATTAGGTACCTTTCTGTAGCTACATTCATTAGGTACCTTTCTGTAGCTAAATTCGTTAGGTACCTTTCTGTAGCTACATTCATTAGATACCTTTTTGTAATTACATTCATTAGGTACCTTTCTGTAGCTACATTCATTAGGTACCTTTCTGTTGCTACATTCATTAGGTACTTTTCCGTAGCTACATTCATTAGGTACCCTTCTGTCGCTACATTCATTAGGTACCTTTCTGTAACTACATTCATTAGGAACCTTTCTGTAGCTACATTCATTAGATACCTTTCTGTTGCTACACTCATTAGGTACCTTTCTGTTGCTACATTCATTATGTACCTTTCTGTAGCTATATTCATTAGGTACCTTTCTGTAGCTACATTCATTAGGTACCTTTCTGTAGCTACATTCATTAGGTACCTTTCTGTTGCTACATTCATTAGGTACCTTTCTGTCACTACATTCATTAGGTACCTTTCTGTACCTACATACATTAGTTACATTCTGTAGCTACATTCATTAGGAACCTTTCTGTAGCTACATTCATTAGGTACCTTTCTGTTGCTACATTCATTAGGTACCTATCTGTAGCTGCATTCATTAGCTACCTTTCTGTAGCTACATTCATTAGGTACCTTTCTGTAGCTACATTCATCAGGTACCTTTCTGTAGCTACATTCATTAGGTACCTTTCTGTAGCTACATTCATTAGGTACCTTTCTGTCGCTACATTCACTAGGTACCTTTCTGTAGCTACATTCATTAGGTACCTTTCCATAGCTACATTCATTAGGTACCTTTCTGTAGCTACATTCATTAGGTACCTTTCTGTAGTTACATTCATTAGGTACCTTTCCACAGCTACATTCATCAGATACCTTTCTGTAGCTACATTCATTAGGTATCTTTCTGTCGCTACATTCATTAGGTACCTTTCTGTAGCTACATTCATTAGGTACCTTTCTGTAGTTACATTCATTAGGTACCTTTCCATAGCTACATTCATCAGGTACCTTTCTGTAGCTACATTCATTAGGTACCTTTCCATAGCTACATTCATCAGGTACCTTTCTGTAGCTACATTCATTAGGTACCTTTCTGTAGTTACATTCATTAGGTACCTTTCCATAGCTACATTCATCAGGTACCTTTCTGTAGCTACATTCATGGGATACCTTTCTGTAGCTACATTCATTAGGTATCTTTCTGTAGCTACATTTATTAGGTACCTTTCTGCAGCTACATTCATTAGGTACCTTTCTGTTGATACATTCATTAGGCACTTTCTGTAGCTACATTCATTAGGTACCTTTCTGTCGGTACATTCATTAGGCACTTTCTGTAGCTACATTCATTAGGTACCTTTCTGTCGGTACATTCATTAGGCACTTTCTGTAGCTACATTCATTAGGTACCTTTCTGTCGCTACATTCCTCAGGCAACGTTTGGCTGTCTTCTTGAACTGGTTCATGCTGTGACTGGCTCTGACATGTACAGACAGTCCGTTCCATTACTTTATTGATGTACAATAAAGGGTATTTGAAGCCTGACCAGTGACTGTGTGTACCACAATGTTGTGTTCTCTCCCCCTAGTACTGTGTGTACTACAATGTTGTGTTCTCTCCCCCTAGTACTGTGTGTACTACAATGTTGTGTTCTCTCCCCCTAGTACTGTGTGTACTACAATGTTGTGTTCTCTCCCCCTAGTACTGTAGGTACTACAATGTTGTGTTCTCTCCCCCTAGTACTGTAGGTACTACAATGTTGTGTTCTCTCCCCCTAGTACTGTAGGTACTACAATGTTGTGTTCTCTCCCCCTAGTACTGTAGGTACTACAATGTTGTGTTCTCTCCCCCTAGTACTGTAGGTACTACAATGTTGTGTTCTCTCCCCCTAGTACTGTGTGTACTACAATGTTGTGTTCTCTCCCCCTAGTACTGTGTGTACTACAATGTTGTGTTCTCTCCCCCTAGTACTGTGTGTACTACAATGTTGTGTTCTCTCCCCCTAGTACTGTAGGTACTACAATGTTGTGTTCTCTCCCCCTAGTACTGTGTGTACTACAATGTTGTGTTCTCTCCCCCTAGTACTGTAGGTACTACAATGTTGTGTTCTCTCCCCCTAGTACTGTAGGTACTACAATGTTGTGTTCTCTCCCCCTAGTACTGTGTGTACTACAATGTTGTGTTCTCTCCCCCTAGTACTGTGTGTACTACAATGTTGTGTTCTCTCCCCCTAGTACTGTAGGTACTACAATGTTGTGTTCTCTCCCCCTAGTACTGTAGGTACTACAATGTTGTGTACTCTTCCCCTAGTACTGTGTGTAATACAATGTTGTGTTCTCTCCCCCTAGTACTGTAGGTACTACAATGTTGTGTTCTCTCCCCCTAGTACTGTGTGTAATACAATGTTGTGTTCTCTCTCCCTAGTACTGTGTGTACTACAATGTCGTGTTCTCTCCCCCTAGTACTGTAGGTACTACAATGTTGTGTTCTCTCCCCCTAGTACTGTGTGTACTACAATGTTGTGTTCTCTCTCCCTAGTACTGTGTGTACTACAATGTCGTGTTCTCTCCCCCTAGTACTGTAGGTACTACAATGTTGTGTTCTCTCCCCCTAGTACTGTAGGTACTACAATGTTGTGGAAATAAATGGTATAAAATACCGACACAATGGCAATATAAACACAAATGCAGTATAATGTGATCCTTTATTGACTACGTTTCGCCCACACAGTGGGCTTTTTCAAGTCACAAACAGAACTACCTGGGGTGGAAGGAACGCGAGTATTTATAGTCCGGCTGAGGTCAGGTGAAGAATGCTGCATCTGATGATGTACCGAGTGGGGTTATAGAGTCTAAAAACTTGGGTAGCTTGGAAAGGAGATTGGATAAGTTTGTGAGCAGACCTTCTACAGTGTTCTTATGTATCTCTTCTCGGCAGTGTCTTCTCTGGGAAGACACTGCCGAGAAGAGATACATAGTCCTTCCCACCAACTCCATTGCCAAACATGTTTCCAACATCTTTGCCAAAACATCATTCCAAGTATCTACCTCCACAACCACGACCATCAAGGACATCACCAGTAGTAGGCAGGACAAGCCTCCATCCTCTGCAGGGGTATACATAATCCCTTGTAATGACTGCAACAAGTTATACGTGGGCGAAACATCAAGGGACCTCCAAACACGTATTTCAGAACACCAATACGCAAGCAGGTCTGACGACACAAGGAATGCCTGCGTACAACACCGTAATTCACACAACCACTTGATAAACTACAGAAACTCAAGACTTATCGCCACAGAAGACAACACTCAATACCGAAGAATCCTGGAATCATCACTTATTTCTATATCCGACAACTTCAACCAGAATAGTGGCTTCTATAACACAGCTGAACCACTTGCCAAGAAACTTCTTCATCGCTATCCCACATAAGAACACTGTAGAAGGTCTGCTCACAAACTTATCCAATCTCCTTTCCAAGCTACCCAAGTTTTTAGACTCTATAACCCCACTCGGTACATCATCAGATGCAGCATTCTTCACCTGACCTCAGCCGGACTATAAATACTCGCGTTCCTTCCACCCCAGGTAGTTCTGTTTGTGACTTGAAAAAGCCCACTGTGTGGGCGAAACGTAGTCAATAAAGGATCACATTATACTGCATTTGTGTTTATATTGCCACTACAATGTTGTGTTCTCTCCCCCTAGTACTGTGGATACTACAATGTTGTGTTCTCTCCCCCTAGTACTGTGTGTACTACAATGTTGTGTTCTCTCCCCCTAGTACTGTGTGTACTACAATGTTGTGTTCTCTCCCCCTAGTACTGTGTGTACTACAATGTTGTGTTCTCTCCCCCTAGTACTGTGTGTACTACAATGTTGTGTTCTCTCCACCTAGTACTGTGTGTACTACAATGTTGTGTTCTCTCCCCCTAGTACTGTGTGTACTACAATGTTGTGTTCTCTCCCCCTAGTACTGTGGATACTACAATGTTGTGTTCTCTCCCCCTAGTACTGTGTGTACTACAATGTTGTGTTCTCTCCCCCTAGTACTGTGTGTACTACAATGTTGTGTTCTCTCCCCCTAGTACTGTGTGTACTACAATGTTGTGTTCTCTCCCCCTAGTACTGTGTGTACTACAATGTTGTGTTCTCTCCCCCTAGTACTGTGGATACTACAATGTTGTGTTCTCTCCCCCTAGTACTGTGTGTACTACAATGTTGTGTTCTCTCCCCCTAGTACTGTGGGTACTACAATGTTGTGTTCTCTCCCCCTAGTACTGTAGGTACTACAATGTTGTGTTCTCTCCCCCTAGTACTGTGTGTACTACAATGTTGTGTTCTCTCCCCCTAGTACTGTGTGTACTACAATGTTGTGTTCTCTCCCCCTAGTACTGTGTGTACTACAATGTTGTGTTCTCTCCCCCTAGTACTGTGTGTACTACAATGTTGTGTTCTCTCCCCCTAGAACTGTGGATACTACAATGTTGTGTTCTCTCCCCCTAGTACTGTGTGTACTACAATGTTGTGTTCTCTCCCCCTAGTACTGTAGGTACTACAATGTTGTGTTCTGTCCCCCTAGTACTGTGTGTACTACAATGTTGTGTTCTCTCCCCCTAGTACTGTGTGTACTACAATGTTGTGTTCTCTCTCCCTAGTACTGTGTGTACTACAATGTTGTGTTCTCTCTCCCTAGTACTGTGTGTACTACAATGTTGTGTTCTCTCCCCCTAGTACTGTAGGTACTACAATGTTGTGTTCTGTCCCCCTAGTACTGTGTGTACTACAATGTTGTGTTCTCTCCCCCTAGTACTGTGTGTACTACAATGTTGTGTTCTCTCCCCCTAGTACTGTGTGTACTACAATGTTGTGTTCTCTCTCCCTAGTACTGTGTGTACTACAATGTTGTGTTCTCTCCCCTTAGTACTGTGTGTACTACAATGTTGTGTTCTCTCTCCCTAGTACTGTGTGTACTACAATGTTGTGTTCTCTCCCCCTAGTACTGTAGGTACTACAATGTTGTGTTCTCTCCCCCTAGTACTGTGTGTACTACAATGTTGTGTTCTCTCTCCCTAGTACTGTGTGTACTACAATGTTGTGTTCTCTCTCCCTAGTACTGTGTGTACTACAATGTTGTGTTCTCTCCCCCTAGTACTGTAGGTACTACAATGTTGTGTTCTCTCCCCCTAGTACTGTAGGTACTACAATGTTGTGTTCTCTCTCCCTAGTACTGTGTGTACTACAATGTTGTGTTCTCTCCCCCTAGTACTGTGTGTACCACAATGTTGTGTTCTCTCCCCCTAGTACTGTGGATACTACAATGTTGTGTTCTCTCCCCCTAGTACTGTGTGTACTACAATGTTGTGTTCTCTCCCCCTAGTACTGTAGGTACTACAATGTTGTGTTCTCTCCCCCTAGTACTGTGTGTACTACAATGTTGTGTTCTCTCCCCCTAGTACTGTGTGTACTACAATGTTGTGTTCTCTCCCCCTAGTACTGTGTGTACTACAATGTTGTGTTCTCTCCCCCTAGTACTGTGTGTACTACAATGTTGTGTTCTCTCTCCCTAGTACTGTGTGTACTACAATGTTGTGTTCTCTCCCCCTAGTACTGTAGGTACTACAATGTTGTGTTCTCTCCCCCTAGTACTGTGTGTACTACAATGTTGTGTTCTCTCCCCCTAGTACTGTAGGTACTACAATGTTGTTTTCTCTCTCCCTAGTACTGTGTGTACTACAATGTTGTGTTCTCTCCCCTTAGTACTGTGTGTACTACAATGTTGTGTTCTCTCTCCCTAGTACTGTGTGTACTACAATGTTGTGTTCTCTCCCCCTAGTACTGTGTGTACTACAATGTTGTGTTCTCTCTCCCTAGTACTGTGTGTACTACAATGTTGTGTTCTCTCCCCCTAGTACTGTAGGTACTACAATGTTGTGTTCTCTCCCCCTAGTACTGTAGGTACTACAATGTTGTGTTCTCTCTCCCTAGTACTGTGTGTACTACAATGTTGTGTTCTCTCCCCCTAGTACTGTGTGTACCACAATGTTGTGTTCTCTCCCCCTAGTACTGTGGATACTACAATGTTGTGTTCTCTCCCCCTAGTACTGTGTACTACAATGTTGTGTTCTCTCCCCCTAGTACTGTGTGTACTACAATGTTGTGTTCTCTCCCCCTAGTACTGTGGATACTACAATGTTGTGTTCTCTCCCCCTAGTACTGTGGATACTACAATGTTGTGTTCTCTCCCCCTAGTACTGTGGATACTACAATGTTGTGTTCTCTCCCCCTAGTACTGTAGGTACTACAATGTTGTGTTCTCTCCCCCTAGTACTGTAGGTACTACAATGTTGTGTTCTCTCCCCCTAGTACTGTGTGTACTACAATGTTGTGTTCTCTCCCCCTAGTACTGTGTGTACTACAATGTTGTGTTCTCTCCCCCTAGTACTGTGTGTACTACAATGTTGTGTTCTCTCCCCCTAGTACTGTACGTACTACAATGTTGTGTTCTCTCCCCCTAGTACTGTGTGTACTACAATGTTGTGTTCTCTCCCCCTAGTACTGTGGATACTACAATGTTGTGTTCTCTCCCCCTAGTACTGTGGATACTACAATGTTGTGTTCTCTCCCCCTAGTACTGTGGATACTACAATGTTGTGTTCTCTCCCCCTAGTACTGTGGATACTACAATGTTGTGTTCTCTCCCCCTAGTACTGTAGGTACTACAATGTTGTGTTCTCTCTCCCTAGTACTGTAGGTACTACAATGTTGTGTTCTCTCCCCCTAGTACTGTGGATACTACAATGTTGTGTTCTCTCCCCCTAGTACTGTGGATACTACAATGTTGTGTTCTCTCCCCCTAGTACTGTGTGTACTACAATGTTGTGTTCTCTCCCCCTAGTACTGTAGGTACTACAATGTTGTGTTCTCTCCCCCTAGTACTGTGTGTACTACAATGTTGTGTTCTCTCCCCCTAGTACTGTGGATACTACAATGTTGTGTTCCCTCCCCCTAGTACTGTGGATACTACAATGTTGTGTTCTCTCCCCCTAGTACTGTGTGTACTACAATGTTGTGTTCTCTCCCCCTAGTACTGTGTGTACTACAATGTTGTGTTCTCTCCCCCTAGTACTGTGTGTACTACAATGTTGTGTTCTCTCCCCCTAGTACTGTGTGTACTACAATGTTGTGTTCTCTCCCCCTAGTACTGTGTGTACTACAATGTTGTGTTCTCTCCCCCTAGTACTGTGGATACTACAATGTTGTGTTCTCTCCCCCTAGTACTGTGTGTACTACAATGTTGTGTTCTCTCCCCCTAGTACTGTGTGTACTACAATGTTGTGTTCTCTCCCCCTTGTACTGTAGGTACTACAATGTTGTGTTCTCTCCCCCTAGTACTGTAGGTACTACAATGTTGTGTTCTCTCCCCCTAGTACTGTAGGTACTACAATGTTGTGTTCTCTCCCCCTAGTACTGTGTGTACTACAATGTTGTGTTCTCTCCCCCTTGTACTGTGTGTACTACAATGTTGTGTTCTTTCCCCCTAGTACTGTAGGTACTACAATGTTGTGTTCTCTCCCCCTAGTACTGTGTGTACTACAATGTCGTGTTCTCTCCCCCTAGTACTGTAGGTACTACAATGTTGTGTTCTCTCCCCCTAGTACTGTGTGTACTACAATGTTGTGTTCTCTCCCCCTAGTACTGTAGGTACTACAATGTTGTGTTCTCTCCCCCTAGTACTGTGTGTAATACAATGTTGTGTTCTCTCCCCCTAGTACTGTAGGTACTACAATGTTGTGTTCTCTCCCCCTAGTACTGTAGGTACTACAATGTTGTGTTCTCTCCCACTAGTACTGTGTACTACAATGTTGTGTTCTCTCCCCCTAGTACTGTGTGTACTACAATGTTCTGTTCTCTCCCCCTAGTACTGTGTGTACTACAATGTTGTGTTCTCTCCCCCTAGTACTGTGGATACTACAATGTTGTGTTCTCTCCCCCTAGTACTGTAGGTACTACAATGTTGTGTTCTCTCCCCCTAGTACTGTGGATACTATAATGTTGTGTTCTCTCCCCCTAGTACTGTGTGTACTACAATGTTGTGTTCTCTCCCCCTAGTACTGTGTGTACTACAATGTTGTGTTCTCTCCCCCTTGTACTGTAGGTACTACAATGTTGTGTTCTCTCCCCCTAGTACTGTAGGTACTACAATGTTGTGTTCTCTCCCCCTAGTACTGTAGGTACTACAATGTTGTGTTCTCTCCCCCTAGTACTGTGTGTACTACAATGTTGTGTTCTCTCCCCCTTGTACTGTGTGTACTACAATGTTGTGTTCTTTCCCCCTAGTACTGTAGGTACTACAATGTTGTGTTCTCTCCCCCTAGTACTGTGTGTACTACAATGTCGTGTTCTCTCCCCCTAGTACTGTAGGTACTACAATGTTGTGTTCTCTCCCCCTAGTACTGTGTGTACTACAATGTTGTGTTCTCTCCCCCTAGTACTGTAGGTACTACAATGTTGTGTTCTCTCCCCCTAGTACTGTGTGTAATACAATGTTGTGTTCTCTCCCCCTAGTACTGTAGGTACTACAATGTTGTGTTCTCTCCCCCTAGTACTGTAGGTACTACAATGTTGTGTTCTCTCCCCCTAGTACTGTAGGTACTACAATGTTGTGTTCTCTCCCCCTAGTACTGTGTGTACTACAATGTTGTGTTCTCTCCCCCTAGTACTGTGTGTACTACAATGTTGTGTTCTCTCCCCCTAGTACTGTGGATACTACAATGTTGTGTTCTCTCCCCCTAGTACTGTAGGTACTACAATGTTGTGTTCTCTCCCCCTAGTACTGTAGGTACTACAATGTTGTGTTCTCTCCCCCTAGTACTGTGTGTACTACAATGTTGTGTTCTCTCCCCCTAGTACTGTGTGTACTACAATGTTGTGTTCTCTCCCCCTAGTACTGTGGATACTACAATGTTGTGTTCTCTCCCCCTAGTACTGTGGATACTACAATGTTGTGTTCTCTCCCCCTAGTACTGTGTGTACTACAATGTTGTGTTCTCTCCCCCTAGTACTGTGTGTACTACAATGTTGTGTTCTCTCCCCCTAGTACTGTGTGTACTACAATGTTGTGTTCTCTCCCCCTAGTACTGTGTGTACTACAATGTTGTGTTCTCTCCCCCTAGTACTGTGTGTACTACAATGTTGTGTTCTCTCCCCCTAGTACTGTGTGTACTACAATGTTGTATTCTCTCCCCCTAGTACTGTGTGTACTACAATGTTGTGTTCTCTCCCCCTAGTACTGTGGATACTACAATGTTGTGTTCTCTCCCCCTAGTACTGTGGATACTACAATGTTGTGTTCTCTCCCCCTAGTACTGTGTGTACTACAATGTTGTGTTCTCTCCCCCTAGTACTGTGTGTACTACAATGTTGTGTTCTCTCCCCCTAGTACTGTGGATACTACAATGTTGTGTTCTCTCCCCCTAGTACTGTGTGTACTACAAAGTTGTGTTCTCTCCCCCTAGTACTGTGTGTACTACAATGTTGTGTTCTCTCCCCCTAGTACTGTGGATACTACAATGTTGTGTTCTCTCCCCCTAGTACTGTGTGTACTACAATGTTGTGTTCTCTCCCCCTAGTACTGTGTGTACTACAATGTTGTGTTCTCTCCCCCTAGTACTGTGGATACTACAATGTTGTGTTCTCTCCCCCTAGTACTGTGTGTACTACAATGTTGTGTTCTCTCCCCCTAGTACTGTGTGTACTACAATGTTGTGTTCTCTCCCCCTAGTACTGTGGATACTACAATGTTGTGTTCTCTCCCCCTAGTACTGTGGATACTACAATGTTGTGTTCTCTCCCCCTAGTACTGTGTGTACTACAATGTTGTGTTCTCTCCCCCTAGTACTGTGTGTACTACAATGTTGTGTTCTCTCCCCCTAGTACTGTGGATACTACAATGTTGTGTTCTCTCCCCCTAGTACTGTGTGTACTACAATGTTGTGTTCTCTCCCCCTAGTACTGTAGGTACTACAATGTTGTGTTCTCTCCCCCTAGTACTGTGTGTACTACAATGTTGTGTTCTCTCCCCCTAGTACTGTGTGTACTACAATGTTGTGTTCTCTCCCCCTAGTACTGTGTGTACTACAATGTTGTGTTCTCTCCCCCTAGTACTGTGGATACTACAATGTTGTGTTCTCTCCCCCTAGTACTGTGTGTACTACAATGTTGTGTTCTCTCCCCCTAGTACTGTGTGTACTACAATGTTGTGTTCTCTCCCCCTAGTACTGTAGGTACTACAATGTTGTGTTCTCTCCCCCTAGTACTGTGTGTACTACAATGTTGTGTTCTCTCCCCCTAGTACTGTGTGTACTACAATGTTGTGTTCTCTCCCCCTAGTACTGTAGGTACTACAATGTTGTGTTCTCTCCCCCTAGTACTGTGTGTAATACAATGTTGTGTTCTCTCCCCCTAGTACTGTAGGTACTACAATGTTGTGTTCTCTCCCCCTAGTACTGTAGGTACTACAATGTTGTGTTCTCTCCCCCTAGTACTGTGTGTACTACAATGTTGTGTTCTCTCCCCCTAGTACTGTGTGTACTACAATGTTGTGTTCTCTCCCCCTAGTACTGTGTGTACTACAATGTTGTGTTCTCTCCCCCTAGTACTGTGGATACTACAATGTTGTGTTCTCTCCCCCTAGTACTGTAGGTACTACAATGTTGTGTTCTCTCCCCCTAGTACTGTAGGTACTACAATGTTGTGTTCTCTCCCCCTAGTACTGTGTGTACTACAATGTTGTGTTCTCTCCCCCTAGTACTGTGTGTACTACAATGTTGTGTTCTCTCCCCCTAGTACTGTGGATACTACAATGTTGTGTTCTCTCCCCCTAGTACTGTGGATACTACAATGTTGTGTTCTCTCCCCCTAGTACTGTGTGTACTACAATGTTGTGTTCTCTCCCCCTAGTGCTGTGTGTACTACAATGTTGTGTTCTCTCCCCCTAGTACTGTGTGTACTACAATGTTGTGTTCTCTCCCCCTAGTACTGTGTGTACTACAATGTTGTGTTCTCTCCCCCTAGTACTGTGTGTACTACAATGTTGTGTTCTCTCCCCCTAGTACTGTGTGTACTACAATGTTGTGTTCTCTCCCCCTAGTACTGTGTGTACTACAATGTTGTGTTCTCTCCCCCTAGTACTGTGGATACTACAATGTTGTGTTCTCTCCCCCTAGTACTGTGGATACTACAATGTTGTGTTCTCTCCCCCTAGTACTGTGTGTACTACAATGTTGTGTTCTCTCCCCCTAGTACTGTGTGTACTACAATGTTGTGTTCTCTCCCCCTAGTACTGTGGATACTACAATGTTGTGTTCTCTCCCCCTAGTACTGTGTGTACTACAATGTTGTGTTCTCTCCCCCTAGTACTGTGTGTACTACAATGTTGTGTTCTCTCCCCCTAGTACTGTGGATACTACAATGTTGTGTTCTCTCCCCCTAGTACTGTGTGTACTACAATGTTGTGTTCTCTCCCCCTAGTACTGTGTGTACTACAATGTTGTGTTCTCTCCCCCTAGTACTGTGTGTACTACAATGTTGTGTTCTCTCCCCCTAGTACTGTAGGTACTACAATGTTGTGTTCTCTCCCCCTAGTACTGTGTGTACTACAATGTTGTGTTCTCTCCCCCTAGTACTGTGTGTACTACAATGTTGTGTTCTCTCCCCCTAGTACTGTGTGTACTACAATGTTGTGTTCTCTCCCCCTAGTACTGTGTGTACTACAATGTTGTGTTCTCTCCCCCTAGTACTGTGTGTACTACAATGTTGTGTTCTCTCCCCCTAGTACTGTGTGTACTACAATGTTGTGTTCTCTCCCCCTAGTACTGTGTGTACTACAATGTTGTGTTCTCTCCCCCTAGTACTGTGTGTACTACAATGTTGTGTTCTCTCCCCCTAGTACTGTAGGTACTACAATGTTGTGTTCTCTCCCCCTAGTACTGTGTGTACTACAATGTTGTGTTCTCTCCCCCTAGTACTATGATTGCTTTGATTCTCAGTCTTGACAAACTTGACAGCAAGATATTCTGGACACTGTTTATGAGCAATTTTATAAACTTGATTTAACTTCAGTTGTTTTACTCTGTCTTCAACATTTAGCATGTCCAATTAATAATAATAATAATATCTTTATTTCTACAAGTACATGTACAAGGTATACAGACCATAGCTAACATCACTGACATACTACTGCACTCTGTATAGAAAGCTGCTTGTTATGCTGAGCATTTCCTGCAAATTAGGTCAGTTTTGTCCCAGGATGTGACCCACACCAGTCCACTAACACCCAGGATGTGACCCACACCAGTCCACTAACACCCAGGATGTGACCCACACCAGTCCACTAACACCCAGGATGTGACCCACACCAGTCCACTAACACCCAGGATGTGACCCACACCAGTCCACTAACACCCAGGTACCCATTTACTGATGAGTGAACAGACAACACGTACAAAGAAATACATTCCATGCTTCTACCCTGGCTGGGAATCGGACCCAGACCCTCGCTGTGTGAAGTGAGAGCTTTAGCCACCAGGCCACCAAAGCCCCCATTGTTGTAATTCATCCTGGCCTACATGTTCTCTTGGACCCAGGCCTACATGTTCTCTTGGACCCAGGCCTATATGTTCTCTTGGACCCAGGCCTACATGTTCTCTTGGACCCTGGCCTACATGTTCTCTTGGACCCAGGCCTATATATTCTCTTGGACCCAGGCCTATATGTTCTCTTGGACCCAGGCCTATATGTTCTCTTGGACCCAGGCCTATATGTTCTCTTGGACCCAGGCCTATATGTTCTCTTGGACCCAGGCCTATATGTTCTCTTGGACCCAGGCCTATATGTTCTCTTGGACCCAGGCCTATATGTTCTCTTGGACCCAGGCCTATATGTTCTCTTGGACCCAGGTCCATTTTATTCTGGGTGATTTGTAGTCTATGTTTCAATTTTTTTGTATCAAGGCAGAGTACCATGAAGAGCAAGTATATTGTATCAGAGCTAGATATAGTGTCCTGTGAGTCTCAGTAAGTAGACACTGTGCTTGTATTACTATCCAGTTAATAATAATTATGTTTATTTCTAGCAGTACATGATACAACTTATACAGACCATAGCTGACAACAATGACATACTATGCATAGCATTTCTGGCAACTTGGGTTAATTTTGTCCCCAGGATGCCACCCACACCAGTCAACTAACACCCAGGTACCTACTTACTGCTAGGTGAACAGTGTCAGCAGGTGTCTTAAGGAAACACATCTTAATGTTTCCACCCGTACCAGGGCATAAATTTCATCACCTCGGCCTACAGAAACAGCGGTGCCTCAGGGAGATGTTCATAACCCTCTGCTGTTCCTCATATACATCATTGACCTTCACAGTGCATCTCAATTACTTAATCTTCTTCTGTTAGCAGACAACACAGCATTTCTTATCTCCCACTCAAATCTGAATTCTCTCAATAACATTGTTAATGAGGCGACCATAAAGATAACTGGGATGGCTACTAATAAACTCACTCTTAACATTGATAAGACTTTCGACATGATGTTTGGAAACAGAGCTACAAATGTTTATCTAAATATAATGATTAACGGCTTTCCCATTGTAACTTGACAGTACATAACTTGAAGTTTAGTACCTACATCCAGCACATAACTAAGGTGTCCCAAGCAGTAGGCATCCTCTCTAAGATATGATACTGTGTCCCACAAACAGCACTACTTACCTTGTAGTACTCTCTCATCTATCCCTACCTCACCTAGGCTATGTCACTACAGCACATCACCTTAAGGCTAGGGTCACACAGTGGTGCTACAGGGAATGTTGCTGGAGCAGAAAATAGCCAGAGATGGAGAGGATAACAGAGGCTGAGTTAGAATGGAATGTATGGAGTGCTAAAGGAAAGACAGGACAGTCAGATAGTGTGACAATGGAATACAGTGGACCCCCGCATAACGATTACCTCCGAATGCGACCAATTATGTAAGTGTATTTATGTAAGTGCGTTTGTATGTGTATGTTTGGGGGTCTGAAATGGACTAATCTACTTCACAATATTTCTTATGGGAACAAATTCGGTCAGTACTGGCACCTGAACATACTTCTGGAGTGAAAAAATATCGTTAACCGGGGGTCCACTGTACTTCTATATGAAACTGGGAGGTCATTATTACAACCTAGGATTTCAAATGGCCTGTTATCCCAGGTGTAATGGGAGCAAATAAACACAGTAGAAAAAGTTTAGACTTATATTATCCTTCACCAATTTAGAACAGCAATATGTACACTATGTACAGTGATAAATATAGTGCACTCCACGGTAAGCAAGGCAGAAATAGAAGCCACAAGATAGCAGACCGTGCTTCAACCAGCTCTAGAATGGGAATGACAAGGGCAGACAGGAGAGCGGTATCCACATAACCTCTGCGATTGCCAATCCCACCTTCTTATTGGCTAGAACCTGGTCACTAGTTGAACGATGGGGCCCCATCATCAACTCTTAGCAACCAGGTTCGCTGGTTGGGGGAGATAACCTGTAAATGAGGGTGTGTCCATGCGCCGAATAAAGGTTACGTACTCTTTGCATGCCACACCCCCACCCCCGAGAAGGCTCAGGATTAGGCTGCCACCTCCCAGTGGTAACCGTGCCGCCATGGCACAAAATAATGGGACCGCCTATCCTCTCCACCATCCAACTCTTAGATAGAGCTCAGCTTTCCTAGTGACCAAAAGCCAAACCCTAAACTCAGAGTGAGACAGCAGTCAGATAGGCCAACATAGGTCCAAGATACAAGCGGACGGTAGCCCGTATCCCCTCACTAAAAAAAACCCCCACATCAGGGGATAAAAAAAAGAGCTTGAAAGGGGGGTTACCACAAATACATCCTAACCTAAATAAAATATTAAACTAGACTCTTGACAAAGAGTCTGCCAACACATTTTCTTTGCCGGCAATATAATTAATTTTTATATTGTAGGGCTGCAGCCTGAGCGTCCAACGCATAAGCCTTGTGTTGTGATTCTTCATGGCTTGGAGATAGACTAACGGGTTGTGATCACTGTAGACTGTGACCACCTGCGATGTCTGGCCCACATAAACATCGAAATGCTCCAAAGCCATTACCAGCGCGAGGGCTTCTTTTTCAATGGTAGAGTAAGCTCTCTGATGTGGCTGGAACTTAGCTGAAAAGTATGCGATTGGCTGCAGCTCCTTGTTCCCGATTTGTAATAGTACCGCCCCAACCCCAGACTCACAAGCATCAACCTGTAATGAAAAAGGTTTGGAGAAGTCTGGAGACAGGAGAATGGGTGCAGAGCACAATAATCTTTTTGCTTTATTAAAAGCAGTGTTACAATCTGACGTCCAATTAAAGGGAATGCCAATGGAATGAGCAATTTGCCAACAACGCTGTAGGGACAATTTAGGTAGGTTATGCAAAGTATATGCCGACACCAGGCGTCTGACTCGTCTAGGTGGCATAAGTTATTCGCTATGCACAGTACGAATACCCCAACGTAACACGTTAATTTGCAGAACACGCTTAGCTATGCACAGTACGATTGCAGAATACGCATACAAGCAAAGCCGACTGCACACAAGATTGACCGTAGCGAAGCGAGCACACTGAACAAGCTAGTAGCGAGCTGTTGAACGATCACACAATAGCAAGGCTGATCATAAGCAACTGACACGCAAAATTTGTAAAGCGAAGCGAAACAGCAAGCTACACAATGTTCCTGCTACAAGCTTCACCCTAAGCTCAACCGTTTCTCTAAGTCCAGCTCTCGGACAGGCTACCCATATTACAACCTAGGATTTCAAATGGCCTGTTATCCCAGGTGTAATGGGAGCAAATAAACACAGTAGAAAAAGTTTAGACTTATATTATCCTTCACCAATTTAGAACAGCAATATGTACACTATGTACAGTGATAAATATAGTGCACTCCACGGTAAGCAAGGCAGAAATAGAAGCCACAAGATAGCAGACCGTGCTTCAACCAGCTCTAGAATGGGAATGACAAGGGCAGACAGGAGAGCGGTATCCACATAACCTCTGCGATTGCCAATCCCACCTTCTTATTGGCTAGAACCTGGTCACTAGTTGAACGATGGGGCCCCATCATCAACTCTTAGCAACCAGGTTCGCTGGTTGGGGGAGATAACCTGTAAATGAGGGTGTGTCCATGCGCCGAATAAAGGTTACGTACTCTTTGCATGCCACAGTCATGTTCTGCTGACCGTGCAACAGCGTCTGCCTGCTTGTTACCCTCAACATCAGCATGACCAGGGAACCATCACAAAATGATTTCATTGGTTTTGCTACAAATGCGATGCACCTCAATTTGTATACGAAGAACTAGAGGATGAGGAGAGTCAAATTTTTTAATACCCTGCAAAGCACTAAGGAAGTCTGAGAATATGACAAACTTTGAGGTAGACATATATGTAATACAAATAACTGGAATGAGAATTGCCTACAATTCAGTTGTAAGAATGCTAGCAGAGTCCAATAAATGCCCGTGCACAACGCTGTCTGGAAACACTGCTGCAAACCTGAACGCCATCAGAAGATTTAAAACTATCAGTGTACACTGCGACACCATGAGAATGAGACCAGAAGTGGTTAAGAAAAAGAGAGTAAGAGGTTAGTTTAATAATATCTTCATTATGCACCCCATACCCATCCTGTGGTGTAATAGTCACAAGGATTACAGAGGTACTTTGCAGCCCAGGGACTGGGCCACAAAGTTTTGATAGATGAACATGTTACAAAAGTAATGAACCGTTCACACGTCTACAACTGATCACAATTTTAATGAGTTATTAATGCAAATATTAATTGAGTCACCTTCTCCCTCCTCCACACACACAGAGTTCGGGAAGTCCTTGGGGTTGGAGGTTACTAGGGAGGATGTGGAAGAGTTGGTGGAGGAGGACAATGAAGAACTAACCACTGATGAGCTGCAAGATCATTTTCAACAGCAAGAGGCCGGACCTGAGGAAACTGCTTCGGAGGAGGGGATAGAGAAACTGAAGAAGTTGTCTACTTCAAAGATTAAGGAAATGTGTGCAAAGTGGGTTGAAGTGCAAACCTTTATGGATGAAAATCACCCTAACACAGCTATTGCAAGTCGTGCTGGTGACTATTACAATGACAATGTTGTCAGCCACTTTAGACAAACCATAAAGGAACGAGAGGTACAGAGCTCTATGGACAGATATGTTGTGCGACAGAGGTCCAGTGACTCTCAAGCTGGTCCTAGTGGCATTAAAAGAAAAAGGGAAGTAACCCCAGAAAAGGACTTGATACCTCAAGTCCTAATGGAAGGGGATTCCCCTTCTAAACAATAACAACTTCCACACTCTCCCCTCCTCCCATCCCATCAATCATCACCAGATCTTCAATAAATGTAAGTGTCATGTATTCTATTCTTAGTAGAGTATTAATTGTGCATGTCTTCTTCAGTTTGTGTGTATTAACCCTTTCAGGGTCCACAGGCCCTCTCAGAGACTTGTTCTCAGATTTAGATTTTGCCACTGAAGCGGCTAGTTTATTGTGCACCCCATATCCATCCTGTGGACGGTAGCGCGAGAGCATATGGATACACAAAAGGCCTAGGAACTAGGCCCCAAAGGGTTAACAGGAATACATATGGATTTATATCTACATATCTATAGTTCACTTATCTGTTACAAGCAAATTTAGGAAATTTGCTTAGTATATCTGGTATCTTATTTTCATTAATAAGATATCTTGACATGTCACATAGGTTATTATACTGTCTGTCTCTGTATTCCTCAATAAGTGGACAATTAAGCACATAGTGTTCAAGAGAGTGACCATATGCCTGATCACATAATTTACATTTAGTTTGATCATCATCTGTGTGTCTCCCAAACTGCCAGAAGTACTTGTAACCAAGCCTAAGCCTGGCCACTACAACATCAGTCAGTACTTGTAACCAAGCCTAAGTCTGGCCACTACAACATCAGTCAGTACTTGTAACCAAGCCTAAGCCTGGCCACTACAACATCAGTCAGTACTTGTAACCAAGCCTAAGTCTGGCCACTACAACATCAGTCAGTACTTGTAACCAAGCCTAAGCCTGGCCACTACAACATCAGTCAGTACTTGTAACCAAGCCTAAGCCTGGCCACTACAACATCAGTCAGTACTTGTAACCAAGCCTAAGCCTGGCCACTACAACATCAGTCAGTACTTGTAACCAAGCCTAAGCCTGGCCACTACAACATCAGTCAGTACTTGTAACCAAGCCTAAGCCTGGCCACTACAACATCAGTCAGTACTTGTAACCAAGCCTAAGCCTGGCCACTACAACATCAGTCAGTACTTGTAACCAAGCCTAAGCCTGGCCACTACAACATCAGTCAGTACTTGTAACCAAGCCTAAGCCTGGCCACTACAACATCAGTCAGTACTTGTAACCAAGCCTAAGCCTGGCCACTACAACATCAGTCAGTACTTGTAACCAAGCCTAAGCCTGGCCACTACAACATCAGTCAGTACTTGTAACCAAGCCTAAGCCTGGCCACTACAACATCAGTCAGTACTTGTAACCAAGCCTAAGTCTGGCCACTACAACATCAGTCAGTACTTGTAACCAAGCCTAAGCCTGGCCACTACACCATCACTCAGTACTTGTAACCAAGCCTAAGCCTGGCCACTACAACATCAGTCAGTACTTGTAACCAAGCCTAAGCCTGGCCACTACAACATCAGTCAGTACTTGTAACCAAGCCTAAGCCTGGCCACTACAACATCAGTGTTCACATTGCATGTTGCTCCATAAACATACTTATCTACGTTCATGTTATCATAGTGGGTTATAGATCTACTCAGGCTTCTAACTGCATTCCTATAACAATCATTTTCATTATTTACTTCTCTCCTAATATTATTCCTAATGCTAGACACAGTTATACCAAAGTTATATTCTACATTCTCCTTCTGGGTACTCTTCTTGGCTAACATATCAACTTTATCATGAAGGAGTAATCCAATGTGTGATGGGATCCATAGCAATTGTACATTAATTCCTTTGTCCCTAATTTTTGAGTATCTATACCTGGCTTCCCCAATGAGCATGTTGTTGGAGTCATTATATGAGTCAAGAGCCTTCAATGATGACATAGAATCAGTAATGATGACAGAGTCAAGCTCAGTGTCATAGGTTAGCTTTAGCGCCATTAAGATTGCAAACAATTCAGTTTGCAGTGTAGACGCCCAGTTGTTAATTCTTATGCCTAACTCAACAAATTTATTATCGTTCTTAACTAGGGAGGTGGCAACAAGAGCAGATGCAGCCCTGCCAGATAGAGAATCTTTTCCTGATCATAATGACAGAAAAAGTATGAAATTTGATGGAAAACTTATGGAATTATGCTCTTGTGAAGTTAGCGGTCTCGACAAAGTTGATGCATCGGTGATTTTGCCCACTTTGAGCCCTATTTTCGGCCAATTCAAATGTACTAGTCGACAAAAATCATAACTATTTCGCTAGAACTCCATTTTTCTATCAAATGAGTACAAGAAACCACCCATTTACAGATTTCAACTATCCAGTACAGTGGTCAGAATTTAGCAATTTTGCCAATTTCACACAAATTTCAAAAGATGCCAATTTCCAAATAGGGTCCAGAATAAACAAGAAAGACATTCCTGGCACTAAAATAACATTTCCTCTGTTCATTAGTCACGTCTCAAGGCCCCTTTTACATTCTTTTGCTTTCCATTTTAAATTTTTATTCTCACAAAAAATAGGTTTACTGTTATGCAGACTACTGCATTAGTGTAGAAATGGTATAAATAATACCTGCGCATTCGTGAAGGAATATCAGACTCACCAGTTGACGTGTATTGGACACTTAGCATGATTTGTTTACTTTTGAACTTTGGTAAAAATTGAACATTTCTGCTACTTTCAGCTCAATTTCAAGGTACTTTTCATTGTAAAACCAGTCAAAATCATCTCAATTTCTGTAATATGTCTTCCATTCTATAAAATGAGACCAGGAAAACTAGAATACAACAATAAATACCATATGAAAATACAGTGCAAAGTCGCTGTTTTAATCCAAAAACACGGTCAAAGTTTTTTTTTCTCATTACGCACTGTGTGCTACAGGATTTTTTTTATACTGCGCACACTGACCACATAGACCCATTCTTTTATATGTAGGCCTACCAGCTTTCTCTCAATAGATTTGAAGGCGCTAGAATTTATGAGTACTAGCACGTCAAGGACCCTGTTGCGTAAGCTGTACTAGTACAGCCGAAACCCTGAAAGGGTTAAAATTAATATTTCATGTGGTAAAATTTTTTTTTTCATACTTTGGGGTGTCAGGAACGGATTAATTTGATTTCCATTATTTCTTATGTGGAAAATTAATTCGCCTTACAATAATTTCGGCATACGATGAGCTCTCGGGAACGGATTAATATCGTAAGGCGGGGGTCCACTGCATACGGATTGTTTTCTTATTTCTAGCATGAAAGTAATAGCTAACCTGAGATAAATATAAGCTCAGTGACACTCCTTGAGACACAACATTTATTTACCTTAAACTTGCACAATCGTCAACAACCTGACAGGACAGAGTCCAGATCTTCATTAGTGGACAGAGGATGAAGCCTCCAGTGCTCCTTGAGTTGAATGATTCACACAGGTTTAGCTATAAATGAAATATCCTAGCTCATTTTCTCTTCTTCGTATTTCACTGGTGTTTGATTCTGCATAGACGAATACTGTATTTTTCTCTGTCTCATCCAATCTGGTCTTGATAGTGTTCACCACAATACTGAGAGTTTCTTATGTTTGGTGGAGCTGCTGGTCGAGGTGGTCGAGGTGATCGCTGAGACCAGTTAAGTACTCTTTGTCCTGGCGCTGAGTCACCCCTGATGTGCTGGGTCGTGACCTGCTTGAGTACAGCTGCCCCTCTGCTACCTGAGGAAGAAAAGTGGGCTACTAGAGGACCTGTTTGAGTACAGCTGCCCCTCTGCTACTCCAACAACACATTAAGTTATATATACCATTTGCCTCCACTTGCTCCTATCTAATATGCTCATGTACGCTTGCTGGAACTCTAAGCTCCTTGCACACAAAACCTCCTTTACAATTCCTAGGTCAACCGCTACCCCAACTTCCTTCCACTACAGATTTATATGCCTTCCTAGTCATTCTCTTTCATTCCATTCGTTTTAAATGTCCAAACTACCTCAACAGCCCCACAGTGTTATTATATATGAAGAGAAATATGTAGAGAGAGGAATCTCGTAAAACACTGTCTATTCACTGCAGTGAAGATGATCTGCTGTGGTTCCTGGATGAAAGTCAGGAGTCAAAACAAACCAAGGCTCAGAATGTGAACCATTAGTCAGACACAACCAGTGGTCAGTCATCCACACAGAACCAACAATTGGCTGACAACCTTGCGGCCATACAACAGAAGCAGCTGCCCTCAGACAATCCGTGGGCTACAAGAGGATAAGGAGGAAACATAGGTCAATTATGTTTCTTGACAGGCTTTTGTCTCAGAGGATCATTTTGCAGGTGAGTGTAACTATGTGGTATATCTCGTGTTCGGTGGTTCTTGCATTATACAAGATGCTACCTTGCCTATGTGCTGAAGCAGGGAACGCTTCAGCAGACCTCAGCAGATGTTAGGAACTTGAGTGTATATGGTAGCATCAGGGTGGTATGTCCGGGAGTTTGGTTCCTACCTACTGTGTGGCTGGAACACATAGCATAAACTAATGAGGACAATTTCATAGCATTACTGTCATGGTATAGATACACTCTCACAGAGAATAGGTATTGCAATCACAGGTTACACACACACTAAATAAAAAAAAAGTCAGGCCCATTTTAGAGCACACAACACCAGTGCAGAACCCACACCCGAGGAAGCATGTCAAAAAACTGGAAAAAGTGCAGAAGTATGCAGCAAGAATAATTCTAAAGCTAAAGGGTATGAACTATGATCAAAAGCTAAAGGAACTGAACCTAATGACCCTGGAGGACAGTGGAGACAAAATAACAGCATAAAAATGCTCAGAGAAACTGATAGGGCAAATAAGTGTGGTAAACAAGTACTCAGGATGATTGGGAAGTGAATGACCCTGATGAAGAAGTGATGGAGGCAGACGGCATACATAGTTTTAAGAAAGGATACAATAGGGCCCATAAGGGCTGCTACTGTACCCTATCATAGTTGAGAGGCAGGACCTGGAGCTAAGACTCGACACCTGCAACCACCAACCACATATAGTATGTGTATATGAGACGAACCTGCAAGTCCTACCCAACATTCTCCACTCTACATGTACACATGTACTCTTTACCCAAGTAGATCTGTTTGTAAATTGATAAAGTCCACTGTGTGGACAAAATGTAGTTAATAAAGGATCGCATTATACTACATTTTTCTATTTTTCCATCGTGTCAGTATTTTATACCATTTATCTCCATTAACAAAAAAATATTAAAATTTCATAATAAAGGTAATTTAGTTATGCACAGAGAAATTCCACACATTATTACCAGTAGAAAAAAAATGGTAGATTATTATGTGATCCTCACTCGTACCTTTGTTCGTGAATGTGATGAGTTTTTTTCTCTGTCTTCATCAGATCTTCCTCTGCCTCATCTTCAGTGCCCGTTGTCGTCATCCTTAACCTCGTTCACCAATGATTCTGAAAGCAGGGTCTCTGGGGTAGTTGCTTCTGCTGTTTGGATGCAAATTTGTCAGCTACCTGTTGGTTCTGTGTGGATGACTCACCTTCTGTTGTGTCTGACTGATGGTTCACATTCTAAGCCTCATTTTGTTTTGACTCCTGACTTTCATCCAGGAACCACTGCAGATCATCTTCACTGCAATGAATAAGCAATATTTTACAAGATTCCTCTCTCTACATATTTCTTGTGTTAAAAAGGGTGAGAATTACGATGGAAATGAAGTCCTTCTGGAAGGGGATTCTCCTTCCAAGCAATAGACAATTCTGAATTTCCCCTGCTGCTGGCACATCACTCATCAACAACTCCACAATAAAGGTAAGTGGCATTTTATTAATGTTTATTTTGCATGTCCCATTCCTTTCCATATAAGGAAATGTATATTTCATGTAATTTTTTTTTTTTCAGACTTTGGGGTGTCAGGAACGGATTAATTCTATTTACAGTGGACCCCCACATAACGATATTAATCCGTTCCTGAGAGCTCAATGTTATGCGAAATAATCGGTATGTGAATGAATTTTCCCCATAAGAAATAATGGAAATCAAATTAATCTGTGCAAGACACCCAAAAGTGTGAAAAAAAAAAATTTACCACATGAAATATACATTTTCCTACACACAAAGAGAAGGATACATGCACAATAGTAGAGTAGTACATGCACAATATATATTGTGCATGTACTAGTCTACTAAATGAAGAATAAATGACACTTACCTTTATTGAAGATGCAGCAATGACTGATGAGACACTGTGTCCTGGGAGTGCCTTTTCCTCCTGAGTACTGTAGGTCCTGTTTGGCATTTTCTTCCAGAACAGGCCTTATCACACTGTGTATGCCACTACGATTCTTAAATCTCTCAAACTAACCTTTGCTGGCTTTAAATTCACCAATATGAGCACTAGTTCCAGGCGTTTTTCCCTGTTCACCTGGGTGTTAGTCGACTGGTGTGGGTTGCATCCTGGGAGACAAGATTAAGGACTCCAATGGAAATAAGTTAGACAGTCTTCGATGACACTGACATTTTTGGGTTATCCTGGGTGGCTAACCCTCTGGGGTTAATTGTTTCTTGGTATTCTCAATAAGCCACACCAACAACGGTGCTACAGCAGCAGCAGCAGCTGATGATGCTACAGCAGCAGCAGACGGTACTACAGCAGCAGCAGCAGCAGACGGTACTACAGCAGCAGCAGCAGCAGCTGACGGTGGTACAGCAACAGCAGCAGCAGCTGACGGTGGTACAGCAGCAGCAGCAGCAGCAGATGACGGTGCTACAGCAGCAGCATTTTATTCCAAAAAAATGGTCAGTTTTTTTTTTCTCATTATGCACTGTGTGCTGCAGGATTTTTTTTATACTGTGCACACTGACCACATAGACCCATTCTTTCATATGTAGGCCTACCAGCTTTCTCCCACTAGATTTGAGGGCGCTAGAATTTAGGCGTACTAGTACGTCAAAAACCCTGGGTCATAAGCCGTACTAGTACGGCCGAAACCCTCAAAGGGTTAAAGGTAAGTGTCAATTATTCTTTCGTTATTTATTGTTACTTATTGTCATTGTTGTTATTGTAATTACTATTCTATTGCATTAAACTTAATATTTCATGTGGTAAAATTTTTTTTTTTCATACTTTTGGGTGTCTTGCACGGATTAATTTGATTTCCATTGTTTCTTATGGGGAAAATTGATTCGCTTTCCGATATTTTTGGTTTACGATGAGCTCTCAGGAACGGATTAGTATCGCAAACCGGGGGTCCACTGTATTTGGTGGTCTTCTTCAGTGAATGTAGTTTTTCTTTGGTCGCTACGAATGATTGCGGCCCTGAACGACTGGTTCAGTGAAGAAGAGCATTTAGGTCGAAATCATAATCTTGGGTTTCCAGTACAGACTCTGGCTATGTCTCCAAGTAGGCAGGTGGAGTTGTTTCTTGTACAGGTTGTGGTGGTTTATCAGAGAAGAGAAACCCATCAATGAAGGTCTCCCGTTCTCGCTGCTCTTCTGATTCAGCTGCTGCTCCAGTAGAAACTGTAAAGTTGTTATGTAATAACTTATAAGGTCATCATTGTCAGTAGTACAGTTTCCTGACTTGCGATCTTGTTATTTTCCTCTACAGTCTGTACTTCTGGCTCAGTTGTGGAAGTTGGCAGTTTGTCGTCACTGGTTGAATCTGCCTCACTTTCTTTTCTTTTTTCTCCTCTTTCAGTTTTTTTCTGTTCTTTCTTCAGTCTGCTGTTTTCTAGTTTTTGTTTTTTTCGGGAAACTTCGTCTAATAGAGGCTTTTTTTCTCTTAGCATGACATTCATAAATAGTTTTATCAGAAGAATCAATCCATTTTATTCCTTGATAGGTATACTCAAAGTTATACCTGGCTGGCATTCTCTTGACACCGATGCCAGAAGTATTTAACTGTTTCCCAAAGTCCACAGAATGAGCAGGTACCAGTCCTGCCTCTGCTTCGTATTTTCTGTACAGGTCTTGAAATTCCATCCGGAAAACAAAATCTTGAGAATCTTTGGAAATAAGAATATTTTCCTTCAAGAACCTTTCAAAGAAGCTCTCTCTGCCTGCGTAGTTTTTTCATATCCGAGGACCACCAGCATGTTCTCCTCGTATTTCTTCATATTGAGGTCTTCCAGCTGACGACTCTTGTGTTCCAAGATGTTCCGAACTTCCACTTTTTCTTCAACTAAAGCTTGTAGCTTTGGAGGATGGTTTCTTTCCCACGAAGAGCAGAAGATATTTAGTACTGTTATTGTAAGTCTCTGAGGTATTTCACCTTAGACTATACACTTATAGTTCAAGACACTCAAGGAGTTCACTCCTTCAGGTCTCCCTGACTTGGTGGGATATGGCCAGTTTGATAAAAAAAAATAATACAGCCTCTCCTCACTTAGCGACTTACTTGTTTACCTATGCCTTGGACTTACGACGGGTTCTCTGACCAGTATTCATACCTAAATAATGTATATCTGAGCTCATTTCCTGTATTTCATATATGTATTTCAATATACAGTGGATCCCCGCATAATGATCAGCTCCCAACGCGACCAATTATGTAAGTGTATTTTTGTAAGTGCTTTTGTAGGAGTATTTTTGGGGGTCTGAAATGGACTAATCTACTTCACAATATCTCATATGGGAACAAATTCGGTCTATAACGGCACCCAAACAGACTTCTGGATTGAAATAATATCGTTATGCGGGGGTCCACTGTACAATATAGTACTTTATAAACATTTAAAAATATACCAGAACTGTTATGAATGGTGCAAAGGTAACATTAAATCAATATAAAAGATGGTTGACACAAACTCACTACCATTATAGTAAGCTCCTCACTTAGCGATGAATTCTTTTAACGATGTGGTCTTAGGAATGGATCTTCGTCATATACAGGCCATAGCTGACATCAACAACATATTACTATATAGAAAGCCGCTTGTTATGCTGAGAATTTCCCACAAATTAGGTGAATTTTGTCCCAGGATGCAACCCACACTAGTCCACTAACACCCAGGTACCCATTTTATACTGATGGGTGAACATGGACAGCAGATGTCTTATGGAAACACATCCTAATGTATTTCAGCCGTACTGGGAATTGATCCCTGGACCTCAGTGTGTGAGCTGAGTGCTCATAATATTCACTCACAGTCCTACTGACTTCACATGATGTCCTTGTATTAACTGCCACTGGTTGGCAAAACGTCTAAAATAAAGATACCCAGATGTTGCACATGTCTAATTTCTGTAACTTATTCAGTTATCAAAATTTTGGGCTCCAGTCCCTGGACCCATTAAATACCTCTGTAATGTTGAGGTACAGTCCCTGGACCCATTATGTACCTCTGTAATGTTGAGGTACAGTCCCTGGACCCATTAAATACCTCTGTAATGTTGAGGTACAGTCCCTGGACCCATTATGTACCTCTGTAATGTTGAGGTACAGTCCCTGGACCCATTATGTACCTCTGTAATGTTGAGGTACAGTCCCTGGACCCATTAAGTACCTCTGTAATGTAGAGGTACAGTCCCTAAAACAGTTATGTACCTCTGTAATGTTGAGGTACAGTCCCTGGACCCATTATGTACCTCTGCAACATTGAGGTACAGCCCCTGGAACCATTATGTACCTCTGTAATGTTGAGGTACAGTCCCTGGACCCATTATGTACCTCTATAATGTTGAGGTATAGTCAATGGACCCATTATGTACTTCTGTAATGGGTTAACTACCACCCACATGATGGGTATGGGGTGACTACCACCCACAGGATGGGTATGGGGTGACTACCACCCACAGGATGGGTATGGGGTGACTACCACCCACAGGATGGGTATGGGGTGACTACCACCCACAGGATGGGTATGGGGTGACTACCACCCACAGGATGGGTATGGGGTGACTACCACCCACATGATGGGTATGGGGTGACTACTACCCACATGATGGGTATGGGGCAACTACCACCCACAGGATGGGTATGGGGTGACTACCACCCACAGGATGGGTATGGGGTGACTACCACCCACAGGATGGGTATGGGGTGACTACCACCCACATGATGGGTATGGGGTGACTACTACCCACATGATGGGTATGGGGCAACTACCACCCACAGGATGGGTATGGGGTGACTACCACCCACAGGATGGGTATGGGGTGACTACCGCCCACAGGATGGGTATGGGGTGACTACCACCCACAGGATGGGTATGGGGTGACTACCACCCACAGTATGGGTATGGGGTGACAACCCCTCACACAACGGTTATCGGATACACAATAAACACATTAAACTAGCCTCATCTTGTAAGTATAATACACCACCAGGCCTGGTGGCCCGGTGGCCTGGTGGCTAAAGCTCCCGCTTCACACACGGAGGGCCCGGGTTCGATTCCCGGCGGGTGGAAACATTTCGACACATTTCCTTACACCTGTTGTCCTGTTCACCTAGCAGCAAATAGGTACCTGGGTGTTAGTCGACTGGTGTGGGTCGCATCCTGGGGGACAAGATTGAGGACCCCAACAGAAATAAGTTAGACAGTCCTGGATGACGCACTGACTTTCTTGGATTATCCTGGGTGGCTAACCCTCCGGGGTTAAAAATCCGAACGAAATCTCTATCTCTTATCTAAGAAACTGTAAACCCTGATGTTCTCGTTGCCAGTTCTCCGAGGCGTCCTTCTACGTCCAAATATTATTAAAAACACACATTAATAAAAGTAACCATTGACACTCAATGTTAAACTTCACAATTATAATTTATTGTGATTTTTTTGATAAATTAAGTCAAATTTAATTATAATATTTACCTGGAGTTTACCTGGAGAGAGTTCTGGGGGTCAACGCCCCCGCGGCCCGGTCTGTGACCAGGCCTCCTGGTGGGCCAGAGCCTGATCAACCAGGCTGTTACTGCTGGCTGCATGCAATCCAACGTACGAGCCACAGCCTGGCTGGTCAGGAACCGACTTTAGGTGCTTGTCCAGTGCCAGCTTGAAGACTGCCAGGGGTCTAAGGGGGATTACCAACAGACCCCTGGCAGTCTTCAAGCTGGCACTGGACAAGCACCTAAAGTCGGTTCCTGACCAGCCGGGCTGTGGCTCGTACGTTGGATTGCATGCAGCCAGCAGCAACAGCCTGGTTGATCAGGCTCTAACCCACCAGGAGGCCTGGTCACAGACCGGGCCGCGGGGGCGTTGACCCCCGAAACTCTCTCCAGGTAAACTCCAGGTAAATATTATAATTAAATTTGACGCTACGTTTTGCCCGAGATGCTCAGTCCTTCGGTTTATTGTACGTCTTGCGCTGTAATACTGAAATTTAAATTAGTATCTGCAGTGTACTCACCTAACTGTGGTTGCAGGGGGTTGAGTCATAGCTCCTGGGCCAACATTAATATCAAATTCTTTTCTGCAGTAGACAACGTAATATTTTATTGTGTATTACATTGATAATATGTATCTTACTCGTTATTAATGTAATTATAAGAGTTTATAGTGGAGTGGTAAGCCAGTGGAAGGTCTCGGTCACATGACCAAAAGCTACAGCTGTGGGTCACTGGACAAGCACCTAAAGTCAGTTCCTGATCAGCCGGGCTGTGGCTCATACGTTGGTTTGCGTGCAGCCAGCAGCAACAGCCTGGTTGATCAGGCTCTAACCCACCAGGAGGCCTGGTCACAGACCGGGCCGCGGGGGCGTTGACCCCCGAAACTCTCTCCAGGTAAACTCCAGGTATACCTGGAGGGTGTTACAGTGGGGGGGGGGGGTTAACGCCCCCTGATCAACCAGACTATTACTGCTGGCCGCATGTAAAGCAATGTAAGACTATTTAGGTATCTTTACTCAGAAAGGCTGCGCCTACACAGCTTCTTCAGTCGCGCAGACAAGACTTACCAGATGTGAAGACGCCGTCATCAGTCCCTCAGCTCTGAGGGGGTCAGTCCCTCAGCCTGGAGGACTGACCACCTGCACAGGTGGGGCAGCTGCACCCAGCTGCCAGATGGCACACCACCTGGACCACATATTTCCACAATTATCCAATATTTGGCACAGAGACTAAAAAAAAAAATAAATAATGCCGTAATGTTCACGACGGAAAGATAAACAATCGACTCAAAAATTTTTTAGGCAGGTTCTTCTCTTGTACGAGATATATGATCCCTTACGGGTTTACCGCTTAATTTCATCATAATAATCATCTGTTTATATTATTATTAATTATGTGCAGAAAAAATGTGCTGGGAATTTAATGTGTATATTTTTTTTAAAGAGCATTCAAGAAATCTTTAAATTCATATATTTTTTTTGTATCTGACCTGGTGACAGTTTATTAGCTTAGAGTAATTTTTAATAGTATTCAAGGGAGTATTTTATATGAAAAAAAAGTTTTGTAGGTTTAGATTATAATTAGAAGTTTTTTAATTCTAATTTGAACTGTAAATCTGAAAACAATAATGGATAGTTTCGTAGATTACATTTTTATTTTGTTTAAAATTAGTTGTATTCTTTATTAATACTGATATATGTTATAGCATGACAATATATAATATATTGCTATATACAGTACTGTAATATACTGACGTATATAATGCGGATTCGTATAAAAATTTAATAAAAAAAATGAAACAATTTGATCCTTTCTCTCATATTATTACCTTTTAATATAATAATTTACTTAGTAATTGTTTATACACGGACATGGATATTATAAAACATAATTAATCATCTTAATATAAACGATATATCACAAAATAAAAGTAATAATAAGTAAACAAGTAATGTAATAGAGGGAACTAAGGTCTAAGTCAGCTGATGTTAGAGGCAGCAGGTGATTATTATTATTATTATTGTCTTCCCTCGTTATCCTACATCCACACTCACACTTTGTAATATATTTGTGTACTCTCAGTGTACATGTACAACAGTGTACATGTACAACAGTGTACATGTACAACAGTGTACATGTACAACAGTGTACATGTACAACAGTGTACATGTACAACAGTGTACATGTACAACAGTGTACATGTACAACAGTGTACATGTACAACAGTGTACATGTACACTGCTCTCACATCTACACTTAAAAACAACGTTAGTGTTGTTGTTGTGGTCTGGCAGAACATTGTTTATTTATACTAATGTTGTCTTTTTTGATTTTCAGGTGAAAAAATATATTTTTGTTGTGTATGTTAGTGAATATGTGTAAGTGTATGTTAGTGTATATGTGTGTATGTCAGTGTATATATGTATATTAGTGTATATGTGTCAGTGCATATATGTGTATTGTCAGTGTATACCTGGAGTTTACCTGGAGAGAGTTTCGGGGGTCAACGCCCCCGCGGCCCGGTCTGTGACCAGGCCTCCTGGTGGATCAGAGCCTGATCAACCAGGCTGTTGCTGCTGGCTGCACGCAAACCAACATACGAGCCACAGCCCGGCTGATCAGGAACTGACTTTAGGTGCTTGTCCAGTGCCAGCTTGAAGACTGCCAGGGGTCTGTTGGTAATCCCCCTTATGTGTGCTGGGAGGCAGTTGAACAGTCTCGGGCCCCTGACACTTATTGTATGGTCTCTTAACGTGCTAGTGACACCCCTGCTTTTCATTGGGGGGATGTTGCATCGTCTGCCAAGTATTTTGCTTTCGTAGTGAGTGATTTTCGTGTGCAAGTTCGGTACTAGTCCCTCTAGAATTTTCCAGGTGTATATAATCATGTATCTCTCCCTCCTGCGTTCCAGGGAATACAGTTTTAGGAACCTCAAGCGCTCCCAATAATTGAGGTGTTTTATCCCCGTTATGCGCGCCGTGAAGGTTCTCTGTACATTTTCTAGGTCAGCAATTTCACCTGCCTTGAAAGGTGCTGTTAGAGTGCAGCAATATTCCAGCCTAGATAGAACAAGTGACCTGAAGAGTGTCATCATGTGCTTGGCCTCCCTAGTTTTGAAGGTTCTCATTATCCATCCTGTCATTTTTCTAGCAGATGCGATTGATACAATGTTATGGTCCTTGAAGGTGAGATCCTCCGACATGATCACTCCCAGGTCTTTGACGTTGGTGTTTCGCTCTATTTTGTGGCCAGAATTTGTTTTATACTCTGATGAAGTTTTAATTTCCTCACGTTTATCATATCGGAGTAATTGAAATTTCTCATCGTTGAACTTTATATTGTTTTCTGCAGCCCACTGAAAGATTTGGTTGATGTCCGCCTGGAGCCTTGCAGTGTATGTCAGTGTATATGTATGTCAGTGTATATGTATGTCAGTGTATATGTATGTCAGTGTATATGTTTGTCAGTGTATATGTGTGTACCAATGTATGTCAGTGTATATATGTGTACCAGTGTATGTCAGTGTATATATGTGTACCAGTGTCAGTGTATATATGTGTACCAGTGTATGTCAGTGTATATATGTGTACCAGTGTCAGTGTATATATGTGTACCAGTGTATGTCAGTGTATATATGTGTACCAGTGTATGTCAGTGTATATATGTGTACCAGTGTATGTCAGTGTATATATGTGTACCAGTGTATGTCAGTGTATATATGTGTACCAGTGTATGTCAGTGTATATATGTGTACCAGTGTATGTCAGTGTATATATGTGTACCAGTGTATGTCAGTGTATATATGTGTACCAGTGTATGTCAGTGTATATATGTGTACCAGTGTATGTCAGTGTATATATGTGTACCAGTGTATGTCAGTGTATATATGTGTACCAGTGTATGTCAGTGTATATATGTGTACCAGTGTATGTCAGTGTATATATGTGTACCAGTGTATGTCAGTGTATATATGTGTACCAGTGTATGTCAGTGTATATATGTGTACCAGTGTCAGTGTATATATGTGTACCAGTGTATGTCAGTGTATATATGTGTACCAGTGTATGTCAGTGTATATATGTGTATCAGTGTATGTCAGTGTATATATGTGTACCAGTGTATGTCAGTGTATATATGTGTACCAGTGTATATATGTGTACCAATGTCAGTGTATATATGTGTACCAATGTCAGTGTATATATGTGTACCAATGTCAGTGTATATATGTGTACCAGTGTATGTCAGTGTATATATGTGTACCAGTGTATGTCAGTGTATATATGTGTACCAGTGTATATCAGTGTATATATGTGTACCAGTGTATGTCAGTGTATATATGTGTACCAGTGTATGTCAGTGTATATATGTGTACCAGTGTATGTCAGTGTATATATGTGTACCAATGTCAGTGTATATATGTGTACCAGTGTATGTCAGTGTATATATGTGTACCAATGTCAGTGTATATATGTGTACCAGTGTATGTCAGTGTATATATGTGTACCAGTGTATGTCAGTGTATATATGTGTACCAGTGTATGTCAGTGTATATATGTGTACCAGTGTATGTCAGTGTATATATGTGTACCAGTGTATGTCAGTGTATATATGTGTACCAGTGTATGTCAGTGTATATATGTGTACCATTGTCAGTGTATATATGTGTACCAGTGTCAGTGTATATATGTGTACCAGTGTCAGTGTATATATGTGTACCAGTGTCAGTGTATATATGTGTACCAGTGTCAGTGTATATATGTGTACCAGTGTCAGTGTATATATGTGTACCAGTGTATGTCAGTGTATATATGTGTACCAGTGTATGTCAGTGTATATATGTGTACCAGTGTATGTCAGTGTATATATGTGTACCAGTGTATATCAGTGTATATATGTGTACCAGTGTATGTCAGTGTATATATGTGTACCAGTGTATATCAGTGTATATATGTGTACCAGTGTATGTCAGTGTATATATGTGTACCAGTGTATGTCAGTGTATATATGTGTACCAGTGTATGTCAGTGTATATATGTGTACCAGTGTATGTCAGTGTATATATGTGTACCAATGTATGTCAGTGTATATATGTGTACCAGTGTATGTTAGTGTATATATGTGTACCAGTGTATGTCAGTGTATATATGTGTACCAGTGTATGTCAGTGTATATATGTGTACCAGTGTCAGTGTATATATGTGTACCAATGTATGTCAGTGTATATATGTGTACCAATGTCAGTGTATATATGTGTACCAGTGTCAGTGTATATATGTGTACCAATGTATGTCAGTGTATATATGTGTACCAATGTATGTCAGTGTATAAATATTCTCAAATTTTGAAAAAAGCCCAGGATAGCCCGGGGCGGGGAGTGTCAGCCGCCCGGGATAGCCCGGGGCGGGGAGTGTCAGCCGCCCGGGATAACCCGGGGCAGGGAGTGTCAGCCACCCGGGATAATGCAAGAAAGTCAGTGTGTCATTGAGGGACTGTCTGTCTTATTTCCATTGTCTTCCTTCAGTGTTGTCCGCCAGGATGCCACCAAGACCAGTCACCTAACACCCAGATACTACTTAACTGCTAGGTGAACAGGACAACAGCTGAAAGAAAAAGCATCTGATGTTTTCACCTCTCCATGGATCAAACCGTGACCCTCAGCATATGAAGCGAGAGCTTTGCCATTTAGGCCATTCTGCAAGTTGAATGGACAGCTTACTTAGCCTAATCTTTTTTTTTCATGCAAGATATATCTCGACTTTCTGCAGTTGTAATTACTGTCATATCCAGTATGTTTTGAGGTACATTTTAACCTGACCACCTGTGTTGGGTCGAAATTGAGTCTAAGTCATCAAATTGAGATGTACTGTTGTACATCCAGACAGATGTCTTGAAGGAATTGCAGTCTCTCCTGAAGGTGTTGATTGTAGAATTTAAAGTGTATTGAGGTACAGGTACATGTGTATTTACCAATATTTATCTCAAGATTGAGACAATGAAGCATTGTTTGATTGTTTGATGTAGATGGTTATGATAACACCATATTGTGTGTAGAGGGCCGGGGGGATGATAGTGACAGTGCAACATCAGTGTTCCTGTGGGATACACTGAAAAGGTTAGTCTTGTTACATTAAATGCTCTATGAACTTCATATTTGTGTGGAAATTTGAGTACGCTCAAAGGATCTGCCTGGTATGGGCCAGTAGGCCTACTGCAATTTTCCTCATGAGTTTATATACATGTAGACTCTGAACATTTATGCATGCATGTGTGTGTATGGGTGGGGGGGGAGGATGACTGAGAAGTGGAATGTACAGTGGACCCCCGCATAACGATTACCTCCGAATGCGACCAATTATGTAAGTGTATTTATGTAAGTGCGTTTGTACGTGTATGTTTCAGGGTCTGAAATGGACTAATCTACTTCACAATATTCCTTATGGGAATAAATTCGGTCAGTACTGGCACCTGAACATACTTATGGAGTGAAAAAATATCGTTAACCGGGGGTCCACTGTACTAGGGAAGAAGATAGTTGAAGCTTCATTCACCAGGTTAAAGTACAGCAAATACAGTATGACAAGACTTGCCAAACTTTATCATGGAAGGTTGGAAGGAGTAGGCGAGGTTTATGGAGGGGTAGGACCTGCATCATCCAGTAGGCATGTGAGTGTGTTAGATTACAGGGAGTGAAATCATGCAATCTCTGGGGTTTGATGTGCTGTTGGGGCATAGTTTGTGATAATGTCGGTAGGTCCCATGGCCAGGCTCCAGGGGTAGAAAAACTCAGAACTCGTCAAAGGTAATATGTTAGATAAAAGGACACATGCCACAATAAAATGTCACATTAGTTCCACATGTCCTTTTTACCCATAGTATGACAGGTATTACAAACACATGTGGTAGTGTATATGTGTAGTATGGGAGGTATATATGATAATTTCTTATAAAGCTCGTCTGTATAATGTGATTTTTCATTACTGCGACCGAGAAGGTCCACCAAAATTGCACAGCATTTGTAAAGGCCCGAAATGCATTGAACAATTAGTGGCTTTTTTTTATGCCTATTTTATTGTGTTTGTCCATGTATCCAGGCTCTGGTGGCCTGGTGGTTAACGCTCTCGCTTCACACGGTGAGGGCCTGGGTTCGATTCCCAGCTAGAGTAGAAACATTGGACGTGTTTCTTTCCACCTGTTGTCTATGTTCCCATCAGTAAAATGGGTACCTGGGTGTTAGTCGACTGGTGTGGGTCGCATCCTGGGACACTGACCTAAGGAGGCCTGGTCACAGACCGGGCCGCGGGGGCGTTGACCCCCGGAACTCTCTCCAGATAAACTCCAGATCTATGGCTCATAGAAATTAATAATTATCATAACACAGTGGACCCCCGCATAACGATATTATTTCAATCCAGAAGTCTGTTTGGGTGCCGTTATAGACCGAATTTGTTCCCATAAGAGATATTGTGAATTAGATTAGTCCGTTTCAGACCCCCAAAAATGCACCTACAAAAGCACTTGCAAAAATACACTTACATAATTGGTCGAATTGGGAGCTGATCGTTATGCGGGGGTCCACTGTACTGTTATTAATGATATTCTATTTTGGATGCACTCTTCAAATTGTATTATAAAAAATAATCACTCCAGTGACTAATGTTTTGCCCATGCATTGCTTTTTGTCTGTCAAGATTATATCTAATTTATTTATATTTCTAGTAGGCTCTTATCTGCTAGCTCAGTGCAAAATTTTTCAGGGAATACTCCATGTGTGAAAAATATTATAATGCATACCTTAATTTATATTGTCCATTTTGTATGGGAGTTTGTCTCTAGGTTAATAACAATGTTTATTTCTACCAGTGCATGATACAACTTACACCGACTGTAGTTGACATCAGTGACATACTGTATAGAAACTCCCTGGTAATGTAGAGCATTTCTGGCAAGTTAGGTTAATTTTGCCACCCACACCAGTCAACTAACACCCAGGTACCTACTTACTGTTAGGTGAACATGGACAGAAGGTGTACAGTGGACCCCCTGTTTACGATATTATTTCATTCCAGAAGTATGTTCAGGTGCCAGTACTGAACGAATTTGTTCCCATAAGGGATATTGTGAATTAGATTAGTCCATTTGACCCCCAAACATACACGTACAAATGCACTTGCATAAACACACTTACATAATTGGTCGCATTGGGAGCTGATCGTAAACCGGGGGTCCACTGTATTAGGGAAACATGCCCCAGTGTTTCCACATGTACTGGGCATCAAACCATGGACCTCAGTGCATGAGTTGAGTACTCTACCAACCCATCTGTGGGAAAGGATTCACACTTCTGACAGTAGTATAAATTTTATGTTGGAAATGGTCTAAAATACCAAAAAGTGAACGAGCAAGACATATCACTTTGATATATCTGCGAGTTCTATTAATCTTTCTACTTGCCTGATCAGCCAGGTTGTTGCTGCTGGTGGCCCTCTGATCAACATATCCAACATGTGTAACAGTTGGGTATCTTTATTGCTGGAACATTACACCTATTCGATAGGCTTCTTCAGTCAAATACGTTTTACTTTTTAATTTAATTGCTGAGAGCATTAATTGATATCCCATTCCAGATATCACAATTTCTTCGTTTTGGCAGGATTAGCAGCAACATTATTAGGAGAAGTGGTGTCCCATGTCCTCCAATCATTCGCCACTTCAGTAATGGACTCCACTACACCAACGTGTAATGTTGGACGTGGCGCAGTTCGCCTCACCCTAGACCAAGCTTGCCTCAAAGTCTTCAACTCTGATACTGCTTCTTATCTTCAGCTTTGGGCTCAGTCTGTCGAGTGCTATAAGGTCAGCAGTGTCTTGTCTATAATGTACCTGTGATTTTTAAGGACAAATGTACAGGTGCTCCTTGACTAACAATGGTTCAGCTTATGATATTTCGACTTTATAATGGTGCAAAAGCAATTACTTGGGAGATGAAAATTGAAATACAGTGGACCCCCGCATAACGATTACCTCCGAATGCGACCAATTATGTAAGTGTATTTATGTAAGTGCGTTTGTACGTGTATGTTTGGGGGTCTGAAATAGACTAATCTACTTCACAATATTCCTTATGGGAACAAATTCGGTCAGTACTGGCACCTGAACATACTTCTGGAGTGAAAAAATATCGTTAACCGGGGGTCCACTGTACTGTATTTTGTGGCTTATTAGATGCATGTTTTTTTTCCTAAAGAGTCTAAAAACCAGCCTGCATCCTGTAAACGGAAGGTCAGTGATGGGAGCTATAAGTTTGGGGTGGACTGTAGCTCTCCCAGTTAGGTCCGATACCGAGCCATTGAAACTAAAACAAAGTCTTATAAGCCACAAAATACGGTAATTACCCAGCACGAAGGCGGCAAGTCTATAACTTGTGTTCATTTATTTACTTTTCAGTACTGGTATTTAGTTAGTAATTATTTGTTTGTTTATTTAGTGACAGCAGTTTATCATATACAGTGGACCCCCGGTTAACGTTATTTTTTCACTCCAGAAGTATGTTCAGGTGCGAGTACTGACCGAATTTGTTCCCATAAGAAATATTGTGAAGTAGATTAGTCCATTTCAGACCCCCAAACATACACGTACAAATGCACTAACATAAATACACTTACATAATTGGTCGCATTCGGAGGTAATCGTTATGCGGGGGTCCACTGTATTCATATTCGATGTAGGATATTTTTGACATACGATGGGTTCATTAAAACGTAACCCCGTTGTAAGTAGAGGGGCACCTGTATACTCACGGCCTTGACAAATTAGAGGATTTTCGAATATCACATTTCTGAGATTTTTGCTATAATTGTAAAAACTTTCACTCGAAATACTCTAGTGATTTCTAGGTATTGTGGTAGCTAATATGTGTTATGACAGTGTAACCCATGGCAGTTCCTGACTCTCGACCCTGGCACCATACAAGAGCTGGTTGTCAACACCACCTACCCTTCTGACCTTTACATCAGAAATGAAACAGAGAGTGACCTTTACAAGTAAGAAGCCTAGAGATCTTTATAACCCTATTGTAATGTATTTGTTATTGTATTTTTTTTTATTTTTACTCTATGAAGTCAGTACCTGACCAGCTGGGCTGTGGTTCATACGTTGGTTTACGTGCAGCCACCAGTAATAACCTGGTTAATCAGGCCCTGATCCACCACAAGGCCCAGTCATAGACCGGGCCGCAGGGGCGTTGACCCTTGAGACCCCCTCCAGATATACTCCAGGTATATGGTATAGCACTATTATTCTGAACTTTTGAGCAGGAGGTTCCTACAGATACCAGAAGTCTGGTGTGAGCAAAGATGAAGTATACTACATACATAGAATTTTTTCTTTAATTAAAAAGTGTAGTCACCCCTGGGAATTATACATCCTCATGCGGGTACGGTAATCCGTCCATATAATGAACTAATTGGGAGGAGCTGTTCACTAATAATAACTGTGGTGGGTAAAGAGAAGATTTTTTGCCAGGAGCTCAGCTCGCTCTGATAAACTGTGAGTGGTAAATTTGGGCCTAGATATGAGAGAATACATCTGTGGTATGTGTGCACCACATAAAACAAATCCTGCAGCACACTGTGTATAATGAGAGAAAAAAAGTTATTTTTTATTAAAACAGCGACTTTGCAGTGTTTTTTCGTATGTTTTTTATAGTTGTATTTGCGATTTCTTGGTCTCATTTGATAGAATGGAAGACATATTACAGAAATAGAGATGATTTTGATTGGTTTTAGCATTGGAAATGGCTTGAAACTGAACTCAAAGTAGCAGAAATGTTAATTTTTTGCCGATGTTCAAGAGTAAACAAACGACCTCACACGTCTAATACACGCCAGCTGGTGGGTCTAATATACATTCACAAATATGGTGATGATATTTATTCAATTATTACAATATTACATAACGGTAAATCTTCTATTTTTTGGTTTGAATAAAAATTAGTTATATGAATAAAAAATTAAAATGGAATTCATTTGTAAATCCTCAAAACGTAACTAATGAACAGAGGAAATGTTAGTTTAGTGCCAGGAATACCTGCATTGTTTATTCTGGACTCTATTTTGAAATTGGAATATTTTGAACTTTGTGTTATATTGACCAAATTACCAATTTCCAATCACTTTATTTTGTAGTTGAAACAGTTGACTGGGCGATTTCTTGTGCTCAATCAATAGAATAAAGTAATACTCGTGAAATAGCTAAGAATTTGGTCGACTGGAATAATGTAATTGGCCTAAAATGGGTTCAAAGTCGGCAAAATCCCCGATTTGTAAATATCGCCGACACATCAAAATTCGCGAGAGCATAATTTCATCAGTTTTCCATCAAATTTCGTACTTTTTGTTTTATTACCTTCAGAAAAACATTCTCTACCATTTCATAAGAAAAAATAACTAAATTTTTTTTTTTTAAATTCTTGGACTCTGGTGCGCACTTCGAAATTTGGCCTCTGGACCCTGAAAGGGTTAAACATTCTCATTGCTAAACGTTAGTCACTGGTCATGCAGCAGTGATGTAACTGGTCATGCAGCAGTCACTAGTCATGCAACAGTGATGTATGTAACTGGAGTTTACTACCCCTATCCCCCCACCCTTGGATTTCATGGAAGTGACACCAAAGATGCCACCCTGGGCGACACCAATGATTCCGCCCCAGGTGACACCGACTCGAGCAACGCCTATGGATAGATGTATGGTCCAACAGGCTGCTGACAACAACAGCCTGGTTGATTAGGCAAGCACAAGACAAGCCTGGCTCAAGACTAGGTTGCAGGTGTGGGGAAAACTCTCGAAAGCCTTCAGAGGTAAGGTATGTCATAGGTAGCGAGAAACATCTCTTGCTTACACCAAGCAGAAACTGAGTTACGTACCACACATGCTCTTAAAATATGTTAAACGAGAAATTAAACCCAGAGCAAAGCTAAGGGTTCACACCACAACAAACTACCAGTGATGGTGTGGAATGTACTTAATGGTGGTTTGCTATACAGTGGACCCCCGCATAACGATTACCTCCGAATGCGACCAATTATGTAAGTGTATTTATGTAAGTGCGTTTGTACGTGTATGTTTGAGGGTCTGAAATGGACTAATCTACTTCACAATATTCCTTATGGGAACAAATTCGGTCAGTACTGGCACCTGAACATAATTCTGGAGTGAAAAAATATCGTTAACCGGGGGTCCACTGTAATGTGTTTTGGTTTCATGTTAGCTATATAAATGCTTTTACAGTAGAACCTCAGTTTACATTTGCCCTGGTTTTCATCTAATTCGTTTTTCAACGACTCTTTTCGTCAAAATATTGTCCCAGTTTTCGTTCATCACCTCGGTTTTTGTCCGCTGTACGGAACGTGTCCATCTGCTCGCGCCCACACAAAGCATCCCACGTATGCATTCTGAGTCAGTCTGGCTTTGTTTCTTGACGAGTGAACATTACCCTGCGCATTCATACAAAACATTTCATAATAATCCATTTTTTTGTGCTTGTTTTTTTAGTGCGACTGCTAAATAAGCCACCATGGGGCCAAAGAAAGTTCCAAGTGCCAGCCCTTTGATAAAGAAGGCGAGAAACACGATAGAATTCAATGGTGATAGAGGGTGGTAGTGATTGTGGTAGAGGGTGGTAGTGATTGTGGTAGAGGGTGGTAGTGATTGTGGTAGAGGGTGGTAGTGGTTGTGGTAGTGGGTGGTAGTGATTGTGGTAGTGGGTGGTAGTGATTGTGGTAGTGGATGGTAGTGATATCACGGTGGTAGAGATAACCTCTCCTCCCTCTCCCCTCCTCACCGTCTTCCATACGCCAACAAGAGTCTTCAGTAAATCTAAAAGTGACTTTAATGTTCATTTATTCATTTCATTAGTGCTTTATATTTTTTTCTAGTTGTTTTCTGTATGTAAAACTATAGTTATTCGCTATAAAATGTATTTTTTGTTAATATTTTTGGGTGTCTGGAATGGATTAATTGCTTTCACATTATTTCTTATGGGAAATATTGCTTCAGTTTTCGTCAAATTTGGTTTTCGTCAGACTCTCTGGAACAAATTAATCACGAAAACCAAGGTTCTACTGTAGTTACCATTTATATGTGCACTTGCATTGTAATGAGAATGAGGATTCTCTTCACCATGTACATAAAATGTATCAGCAGTGAGGGTTGTCCTCGCCGTGTATTTAGCATCCTAAGCAATATAATACAACTACCATCCGACTTACGACCACTCTACTTACAACCATGTTTTTTATGCCATATTTCTGGAAAATAAACAACTGTTTGTGTTGTACACAGTGTTTATCCTAAACTCTTCAGGTCCCTTGTTCTGTCTAGGTTGGAATATTGCTGCACACTAACACCACCACCTTTCAAGGCAGGTGAAATTGCTGACCTAGAAAATGTACAGAGAACCTTCACGGCACGCATAACAGAGATAAAACACCTCAATTACTGGGAGCGCTTGAAGTTCCTGAACTTGTACTCCCTGGTACGCAGGCGAGAGAGATGCACGATTATATACACCTGGAAAATCCTAGAGGGACTAGTACTGAACTTGCACACGAAAATCACTCGCAACGAAAGCAAGAGACTCTGCAGACGATGCAACATCCCCCCAATGAAAAGCAGGGGTGTCACGTTAAGAGACAATACAATAAGTGTCAGGGGCCCGAGACTGTTCAACTGCCTCCCAGCATACATAAGCGGGATTACCAACAGACCCCTGGCAGTCTTCAAGCTGGCACTGGGCAAATGCCTAAAGTCGGTACCTGACCAGCCGGGCTGTGGCTCGTACGTTGGATTTCATGCAGCCAGCAGTAACAGCCTGGTTGATCAGGCTCTGATCCACCATGAGGCCTGGTCACAGACCGGGCCGCGGGGGCATTGACTCCCGGAACACTCTCCAGGTAAACTTTACGGTATAAAATACAGTACTAACAGCATAAAAAGTAAGTAAAAAATGAAATGACAAAATAAAACAATAATATAAAATCAAAGTTTATTCTCTATAAGGATTACAATGCTGAGTTTACAGAATTTGGTTATTGTGTGGTTTACATGTAGTAAAATAATAATTACAGAGGGGGCCACTAGAACACCTAGCATGGCTAGGCATTTCGGGCAGACTTAGAATAATTCTTAATCATTACAAAAGTGTGATTTTGATATTCAGTAGTCAGATTCGACTTGTGTCCGGTTGGTCGGAACCAAGCTTGGTCATAAGTCGGATAGTACCTGTGTGTCTCCAGTGGTCCCACGGATTTTTGAATCCACGAATACCACTAAATTCCATTTATATACATGTAATTTTGTTTTAGGGTAATATTTATTTTTTGTTTCAGAGTGTGTGTATCTTTATTGTTTTAACCTCATAAATATTTATATACAGTGGACCCCCGCCATTCGGTGGCTGCGACTTTTGTGAAATCCGACTTTCAGCAACTTTTTTTGCCAAAATTTAGCTTTGGGGCTCGTGATTCAGCGACTGTCCGGTACAGGTCCGCCGTTAACGTGCACACAAAGCCAGTCTCCCGCACCATTCACACTGTGTGCCATTGTTTACCAGCGAGTGATCATCACCCCACGGGTTCATATAATACATTTCATAGTCCATTATTTTTTGTGCTTGCAACTGCTAAATAATCCACCATGGGCCCAAAGAAAGCTCCTAGTGCCAGCCTTTTGGTAAAGAAGGAAAGAAACACAATAGAATTCAAGAAAAAACTCGTAGCAAAGTACCAAAGTGGAGGAAGAAGAGAGAGGGAAGAGTGTGCCTTCTGCAGTGATTCAGTGATTCTGCGATATGTACGATACTAAAGTAGTAAGTATCGATAAAGACTATAGTGCCAGCCAGTTATGAAGTGTAGAATTAACAGTGTAGCAATTAAGTGAAGCAATTAAGCAATAGAAAAACAACACGAAAGTAACTTTCCAATGTTGTTTGATGTGTATAGGGCCATTGAACATACGCTACCCTAAACCTCTGCCAGCATCTCCTCCATCAAACTAATTAAACCAACATCTCCTCCAAGGTAAGTGCAAATATTTCTTATTTATAAATTAAAATGTAAATATTTCTTATTTATAAATTACATACAAAGCTTCAGCGTGAATAGTGGTGATGGGTTCTATTGCCACCACCATCACTATGTACAGCTTCTCTCAGTGGCCCTTATGAACCCAACAACAACACCACCACCACAACTTGCTCCTCTCATACATACATATTTTATTCATTTTAGAGTATATATCATGATTCTGTGTTATTAATACTGCTTATTATGTCCTATTAGAAGAATTGATATAGATAAATAAGCCGCAGAGATAATATTAGTGTCATATTGAACCATAATAAGCTCGTCTTCCTCTCCCCTCCTACCTGTCTTCCATACACCAACAAGAATCAATAAAGGTAAGTGTGATGTTAAATGTTCATTTATCCATTTTATTAGTACTTTATATTTATTTGTCATTGTTTTCTGTATGCAAATCTATATTTAATCTTTAAAAAAATATTTTTTGTTAATACATTCAAGTGTCTGAAACGAATTAATTGGATTTCCATTATTTCTTATGGGGAAAATGGATTCGCCAATCATGAATTTCACCATTTGGCAGGCTCTCTGGAACGGATTAATTACGAAACTCGGGGGGGGGGGTCCACTGTACATGAGAAAAAAGCTTTCCACATGGTAAATTCAGTGAGCATATTTTAAACAAATATTTTCTACCTGTAGACTTGAATATTGAATTCTTGAAATTTACAAATTTTAAGATTTATAAAAAATTAACGCTAGTCGTCTCTCACCGGGGAAAAGGACTCGGTCAGTGTCTTGCCAGGAGAGTGCCGACTTTACATTTCAGATGGCCCTCTCAGTTGTAACACCCCTACCCCTCCTTCAGAGTACAGGCACTGTACTTTCCTCCACCTTGACCCTTCCTTCAGAGTACAGGCACTGTACTTTCCACCACCTTGACCCTGCCTTCAGAGTACAGGCACTGTACTTTCCTCCACCTTGACCCTTCCTTCAGAGTACAGGCATTGTACTTTCCACCACCTTGACCCTTCCTTCAGAGTACAGGCACTGTACTTTCCACCACCAGGACTCCTGACAAACAACCTTCCCATGAATCCCTAAAATTACCTTGCTCGCACTCCATATATCACTATAATTTAAATCTTGGAATTTTATTCAACTTTTTCGTAAGCAGGAAGTTATTTTGTTGCAGTGGATTAGTTTATTTCTGTAAGAACATGTCAGAAGTCGGAGATTTATTTCTACACGACACAATGTTTATACAGTGATGGTAACGTCTGGTTTGACGTGCAGAAAGTCCCTGGTTATGCAGAGCATTTCTGGTGTGCTTAAGCCTAGCTTAAAACTAGTGGCAATAATTATTTGCTTATTTTTATGGGCATTTCAGGTATACAAACAACAAATTTAAGCATTACAAATTGAACAAGCAAGCAGACAACTATTTCTTTAAAGTTGAATTATAAATACAAGTAGTGAGAGTAAGAATTTGTGGTTGAAAGAATCTTTTAGCATATTTAACACATTTGTAACATATTTAACATGTGCATAATTCCCTGCAGTGTCATAAATACTTTTAAAAGTCTTGGCATATCTCTGGCAGAGTAAGGTATCACTTTGGACAGTATGGGACCTACCAGCTGGGGATTAGCACACACAACATCACACACATACAAGTCCTCGTCAAGCCCCTGAATGAATTTCTTCGTGAGTATGGCTTTCACTTCAGCAAATAAGGGTGGTAAAATGCTCGTGATTTTTCATAATACAGTTTTATAGTCAGATAATACTGTATGTTGTATTAAACAAGTGGTATTTCACTTACTTTCTTAATAATTTTGCTTTTCATTTCTCTGAATTTATTTTGTTTCTACTTCCAGTCTGTTTTCTTTTTTATGCCACTTACAGTGGTACCCCGAGTTTCAAACTTTTTTCATTCCAGAAGGCTGTTCGAGTGCCGTTACCAAACGAATTTGTTCCCATAAGGAATAATGTAAATTAGATTAGTCCGTTTCAGACTCCTAAAAATACACTTAAAAAAAGCACTTACAATAATACACTTACATAATTGTTTGAGTTGGGAGCTGTTCGAAACTCGGGGTACCACTGTAGTATTGTGATTATTTTTTTCCTATTTGTATCAGGGATCAAGCTAAGCTGGTAGTGTCTAGTCATTGGTATCATATAATGGTATATTATACTGACAAGTTGGTAAATTCTCCATGGGGAAGTGGAGAAGAATTCTTCCCCCATCAGCTATGCGTGTCGTAAGAGGCGACCAAAATGCCGGGAGCAAGAGGCTAGTAACCCTTTCTCTATACATTACTAAAGTTAAAAAGATTGACAGATAAGACACCTTTACCTTTGATTAGTTTTGAGATTATCTATTCCCAGAGCCCAGCCATAGGCCAGGCTTGTCTGGTGGTTACCTGGTCAACCAGGCAACACCTGCACATTGTTATTGTGCCTGTGCAACTTTTTTCTTTTATCCACGATAATACGGAGGCGGCTGTAATGTTGGAGATAGTGGCAGGAATGAGGAGGTATTGTTAGTGTTCAGTCCCTTAGCTCTGATAAGTGTTTCTTCCCTTTAAATAAGATTTTAATAGTTAATCACTATTATCTTGTCTAGTTTTAAGTAGTTATTATGTACTAGGATTAGTCTGCCCGAAAGGCCCCGGCATGATAGTGACTTTCTTTGTACTTAGCAAACCAAAATTATAATCACACACGATAACCTTTACAAAGAATAAAATCATTATCTTTACCTTATATCAAGGTTTAGGAGCTGAACACCTATCACGGTTAAAGGACCAAACACTTTGTCAAGGCTAGGGTACCAAACACTTTCTGTCAAGGCTAAGGTACCAAACACCTGTCAAGGCTAAGGTACCAAACACCTGTCAAGGCTAAGGTACCAAACACCTGTCAAGGCTAAGGTACCAAACACCTGTCAAGGCTAAGGTACCAAACACCTGTCAAGGCTAAGGTACCAAACACCTGTCAAGGCTAAGCAGCTGAACATCTTAAAATAACCTCTCCACTTTTCCATAATTCTTCAGCAAGTAAGCCTGGCTTAGGGTCAAGCTGAAAGGGTATAAAAAATGCTCCAAATTTGTGGCAGGTGCTGTGTGTTCCATTCACAAGTGCAGGACCCAGTGGCTAGGCTCCAACACTTAAACAAGGTCATTAAATTATTAAAATTATTATTAAATTATTAAAAAGTATTTTTTACAGCTAAAATGCCGGGAGCAAGGGGCTAGAAACCCGTTTTCCTGTATAAATTACCAAATTTAAAAAGAAAAGCTTTATATAAGCATTTCTTCTTTTTAGGTCACCCTGCCTCGGGATACAGCCAGTGTGTTAAAAAAATGTAACTAATTTTCTCATATAGAACGTAGTATATTGAAAATACTAAGCACATTTTCTAAGTTCTCCATGGGAAGTGGGTTAGAATCCTTCCTCCATAAGCCATGCGTGTCAAAAGAGGTAACTTAAATGCCGAAAGCAAGAAGCTGGCATTTAAAAAAAAAAAAAAAAAAAAAAAAAAGTCTGGGTACTCCTTACACAACTTTGGACCAGCAAATACAGTGTAACCTCGGTATACGACCAGCTCCCTACTCGAACAAAGCTCAGCACTCGATCAAACAAGTACCACCTGCCAGATCTTCGCTGTAAACTATTTTGTGTTTCTTCACTTTTTTTTTTTTGTATTGTATTGTATAAATGTCACCATGGGGCCTATGAAGATTAGTGATAACAGCCAGCCAAACAGAAAATTGGTTGGGAAGAACTTGTTTGATACTTAAAAGGAGCAGCACTCGAACAGCCTTCTGGAATGAATTAAGGTTGCCTACCAAGGTTCCACTGTATTACAAATATTGCTGGAATTAGCATAGTTTTCTTGAGTAGACTTATCTTCTTCCTTAAAGTGCTACATTAATTGTGATGTGATGGCTGTGCAGCTTTACGGCCATTAACAGTAACAGTCTGGGTATCAGTCGGTCGATAAAGCAGCCCGACTTCAGGCTGAGCAGCAAGGGGTTAGGGAAACTGGCAGTAAGTCAGTAGGCCATAGTGCATAAGCCAAGTGTCTTATGCACTGGCCCTGAATTTTATAGCTCACCGTGGTTTCAAACCCCACCTGTTCCGTGGTTTTGTCCCACAGGTGTGAGTAATATATGGGTGTATATACAGGAAGGCCCTGCATTTACAGCACTGTCTTTTTAGTGTTCCACATTTTCATTGGCTTCAAATTGAGGCATTGCATTGTTCCACCCACTGGTAAAAATCGCCAGCATGTGGAACATAGTGAACATAGGCTAAATTTGAAGCCAGCAAAAATGTGCAACTCCAAAAAGGTGATGTATATGCAAAGCCTTCCTGTCTTGAGATGGTGTGTGTGTGTATGTGTGTAACTCTCAGAACCTCTATTTCCAGCTCTGTTTGTTGCTTTCATATTCTTCTTCATGTTGGCATTCGTATGGCAGTGCACGAAGTTCTTCCGTCAACGCATGGATGCTTCATATTCTCCTCACAGAGTCGTAAGAAATCTAACATTTTAATTTTTTTAGCTGGAAGCAAATGCTTTCCTTGATTTGCATAATAGGCAAATTTCCCCAAAATATTTACATTTTTATATAAATTTTATGGTAAACTTTTAATATCCCAGATCTAAATAAATGAAGTTACCCATACCCGTTGTGTACTTAAAAATGATATATTGTAATGATCTCGGCAATACAGTGTGTGGTACCCATTGTAGGGAGGTCATAATGTTAACACTAGGGAAAGGGAGATGGGAAGGGAATGAAGTGCATGAGGGAACATGAGAAATAAGTAGATAAGTGAAAGAGCACTATAGTAAGGAGAACATAAAAAGAATAAGGAAATGGTAATTATGGATTAGTAGAGAGCATGAATATAGTTTAACCCTTAAATGGTCCAAACATGTATATACGTTCTCTCACGTAGTGCTCCAAACGTATATATGTATGTTTTAGTTTTCATTCCTTCAAAATTAGTGCGATAGGCCTGAGTCGCCTAGACACGAGAGAATGGGTGTGCGTACTTGGTGTGTGTGGTATACAAAAAATCTGGGACGCCTGGGTACCACATGGTAGGACCAGTTACATTCGGCTCCATTTTGGGTCAACATCATGGCATATCCTCGTGATTCACTCACGCCTCGTTGTATTAACACTCTACTATTCGAGGAAAGTGATATAGATCATGAGGTTAGTGGATTTGACACCAATGGGGCAAGTAATACTCAAGGAATTAATGAAAATGTCTACGAAAACCCAGATGACCCTCAGCCCATCACCTCTGGGGTAGCCAGTGTGGCCACAGCTGATCCTATGCCAAGCACTTCTAGGGAGGCCAGTGTGGCCACACAAGACCCTGGGCCAAGCACCTCTGGAGTGGCGAGTGTTACCCATAAGCAACTTCGCAAGAGGAACCTATCATTTTCCTAGTGTTTTAGTGATAAAGTGATGTAAGTGATGATGAGATTGATTTTATGCCATTAGAGGATTCGTCTAGCGATAGTGAAGTTCATTATTCACCAGTGAAGCATACTTCTAGGTTTTGTTATCTACGTTCAGGCAGTGTGCCATATGCAATCCCCAAGGGTTGTGGCAGGTCACGATCCAAAATCCCGGCCACTGATAGTGAAAGTGATCATAAAGGCGAGTATGCGGGGATGGAGGAAGTAGTGGTGAGTGGCACAGTGCCTGGACCACATGGCGCAGTGGGTGGACAGACAAAGGACAGCCCGGCATCCCCTCAACCATGTGCTGCCTCCACTCCTGTCCCTCCTCCTCCTCCCCCCCCCCTTTCCCCATGCCACAGGTCCACTCTGCACCATGTGATTGTGAGTGGAACTGGACACAAAGTACAGTGGACCCTTGAGTTTCGGCAGCCTCGACTTTCGTGAAATTCGACCTTCGGCGAGATTTTTTGGCAAAATTTGGTCTTGAGTTTTGTGATTAGACTCATGTTTCGGCGACCGTCCGGTACCCGTCCGTCCGTCACCGCGCACACCAAGCCAGTCTCCCACGCCATTCATGCTCAGTGTGCCATTGTTTACCAACATGTGACCATCACCCCGTGGGTTCATACATTTCATAATAATCCATTGTTTTTTGTGCTTGCAACTGCTAAATAAGTCATCATGGACCCAAGGAAAGCTAGTGCAAGCCCTTTGGTAAATGAAGTGAGGAATACGATCCAGAGGGATTTTGAAGGGTTTGAGGCAGACCCTGTCCCTGCTGACCCTCTGCCTGTTGTGGAAGGTGTTGTGGCATTGGGCAAGTCCATGGGGTTGGAGGTGAGTGACAGAGATGTGGAAGAGTTGGTGGAGGACCACAGGGAAGAGCTAACCACTGACGAACTGCAAGAGCTTCAACTGGAACAGCATCAGGCCACAGCCGAGGAACTTGCTTCAGAGGAGGAGGAAAAAGAGAGTGAAGGAGGTTCCTTCTTCAGTGATTAAGGACATATGTGGAATGTGGAATGAGTTGCAAAGTTTTGTTGAAAAGTATCACCCTGACCAAGCTGAAACAAGCCATATCTGCAACATGTACAATGACAGTGTTGTGTCCCACTTCAGGGAAATCTTAAAGAAACGCCAGAAAAAGACCTCTCTGGACAGATATTTTGTGCGCCAGGGGTCCAGTGAGTCTCAAGTTGTTCCCAGTGGCATTAAAAGAAGTAACCCCAGATAAGGACTTGCTACCTAAAGTCCTAATGGAAGGAGATTCTCCTTCCAAACAATAGTGTACACCTTCCTCCTATCCCCTCCTCCCGTCTTCCATCCACCCAGAAGTCTTCAGTAAAGGTAAGTGTAATGTTATTATTATTTTTTATATGCATGTACTTGATTTCTCATTGATTTCAGTATATAAATCTTTATTTAATTTGAAAAAAAAAAATTTATTTTAATATTTTTGGGTGTCTGGAACGGATTAATTTTATTTCCATTATTTCTTATGGGGAAAATGGTTTAGAGTTTCGTGAATTTTGACTTTCGGCAGGCTCTCTGGAACGGATTAATCACGAAACTCAGGGGGTCCACTGTATATTTGTGCCACAGCCTTGTGATTCTGATGCGAGTGGAAGTGGTATCCAGCCAGAATGTCCCATAACGAATGAGTCTACAGAGTTAGAAGATTTCCAGTTGTATTTTGATGAGCCTATAATGAACTTGATAGTGACCCAGACAAACAATTATTACCGATATGTCATGGACAACATAAGAGGTTGGAGAATCGTCATGGCTGCACAGGTGGAAAGATACAACAGTGGCTGAAATGTATTTAATCTTTGCCACTGTCATGCTTATGCCACATATCTATAAGAACAATATAGGTAATCACTGATCCACAGACCACTTCATCAGTACTCCAGTTTTCCGTGACCTCCTTCCCTGCAACAGATTCACTCTGTTGCTACGAATGTTGCACTTCTCAGACAGAAATACGCCAAACAGAAATAACCTTCTATACAAAATCCAGGAAGTGTTTGTGTATTTGAAGCAGAAATTCAGTGCATACTTTTATCCCTTCAAGAACATTGTTGTTGAGTCCTTGATTCTGTTTAAGGGACGCTTGTCATTCGAGCAATATATACCGAGCAAACGTAATCGCTTTGGTATAAAACTTTTTGTGTGTGACTGTGAGAGTGGTCTTGTGTTGGATTTTATTGTATACACCGGGAGAAACACACTCAATGATGACAGATGGATGTTGGGCATTTCCGGTGATGTTGTTCGCAGGATGATGAAACCATACCTTGGCAAGGGCCACACATTGTACACAGACAACTGGCATACAAGCCCTATGCTCGCTGATTTCCTACGTGTGAACAATACTGATATATGTGGAACAGTGAGAGGAAATAGAAAACATATGCCAAGGTTCAGTGGAGGCAGTGTTGAAGGTGCAGTGCAAGTGTTTCATGCTAATGACATCATGGCACTGATGTGGCATAACAAACGGGACGTGACATTGCTATCAACCATCCATAGAAACGAGCTGGTACAGACACAGACTGAGCAAGTTCAACAAAGAACCTATTGTAAAGCCAGCTGTTGTCATGGACTATACGAACAATATGTGATAGTTGACGTGTGACATGATGATAAGAATTGTTAACTGCGTGTGTAGGAGTTGCAAGTGGTATATAAAACTGTTTTTTCACCTTGTAGACATTGCAGTGCTCAATACATTCAATATGTACGAAATAAAGACTGGAAAACGAAAACGTTTTTGCAGAATTCTCTCTGAATGTTGTCAAACAGATAGCAAGAAAGTATGGTACCACACCTGTACCTGCCCCTCGACAGCAACCTGTCCCCCAACCACAGCCAGAGGGGGAAGTGCCAGACTGAATCACTCCTAACTGTCACTCTCTGGTACCAATACCACCTACCCAAAAGAAGAATGCCCAGAAAGTGTGTTGTGTATGCTACCACCAAAAACGACCCCTATCACGAGCCTTTTCCATCCTATGGAGAGGGAGCATGGACACGGGGGTCGTCCCTCAGTTACTAAAAACAACAGACATAGCCCCACTCCACAAAGGGGGCAGTAAAGCAATAGCAAAGAACTACAGACCAATAGCACTAACATCCCATATCATAAAAATCTTTGAAAGGGTCCTAAGAAGCAAGATCACCACCCATCTAGAAACCCATCAGTTACACAACCCAGGGCAACATGGGTTTAGAACAGGTCGCTCCTGTCTGTCTCAACTATTGGATCACTACGACAAGGTCCTAAATGCACTAGAAGACAAAAAGAATGCAGATGTAATATATACAGACTTTGCAAAAGCCTTCGACAAGTGTGACCATGGCATAATAGCGCACAAAATGCGTGCTAAAGGAATAACAGGAAAAGTCGGTCGATGGATCTATAATTTCCTCACTAACAGAACACAGAGAGTAGTCGTCAACAGAGTAAAGTCCGAGGCAGCTACGGTGAAAAGCTCTGTTCCACAAGGCACAGTACTAGCTCCCATCTTGTTCCTCATCCTCATATCCGACATAGACAAGGATGTCAGCCACAGCACCGTGTCTTCCTTTGCATGACAGTGTCTTCCATTGCAGACACTGCAAGGCTCCAGGCGGACATCAACCAAATCTTTCAGTGGGCTGCGGAAAACAATATGAAGTTCAACGATGAGAAATTTCAATTACTAAGATATGGTAAACATGAGGAAATTAAATCTTCATCAGAGTACAAAACAAATTCTGGCCACAAAATAGAGCGAAACACCAACGTCAAAGATCTGGGAGTCATTATGTCGGAGGATCTCACCTTCAAGGACCATAACATTGTATCAATCGCATCTGCTAGAAAAATGACAGGATGGATAATGAGAACCTTCAAAACTAGGGAGGCCAAGCCCATGATGACACTCTTCAGGTCACTTGTTCTATCTAGGCTGGAATATTGCTGCACTCTAACAGCACCTTTCAAGGCAGGTGAAATTGCCGACCTAGAAAATGTACAGAGAACTTTCACGGCGCGCATAACGGAGATAAAACACCTCAATTACTGGGAGCGCTTGAGGTTTCTAAACCTGTATTCCCTGGAACACAGGAGGGAGAGATACATGATTATATACACCTGGAAAATCCTAGAGGGACTAGTACTGAACTTGCACACGAAAATCACTCACTACGAAAGCAAAAGACTTGGCAGACGATGCACCATCCCCCCAATGAAAAGCAGGGGTGTCACTAGCACGTTAAGAGACCATACAATAAGTGTCAGGGGCCCGAGACTGTTCAACTGCCTCCCAGCACACATAAGGGGGATTACCAACAGACCCCTGGCAGTCTTCAAGCTGGCACTGGACAAGCACCTAAAGTCAGTTCCTGATCAGCCGGGCTGTGGCTCGTACGTTGGTTTGCGTGCAGCCAGCAGCAACAGCCTGGTTGATCAGGGGCTGATCCACCAGGAGGCCTGGTCACAGACCGGGCCGCGGGGGCGTTGACCCCCAAAACTCTCTCCAGGTAAACTCCAGGTAAACACAAGATTCATTTGTCACCAGTGTGGGGTGGCGCTCGGTATGAATCCATGCTTCGTGAAGTATCATGTAGTCGTGGAGTTCTAGGACATGTAAATACTTGTATATAATTGTAGATAATAGAATGTGATTCAGCCAGGTGTGCAAAATCACCTGTGTGTGTACACATGTGTTTATGACAATATGATAATTTTGTATATAATATTGGTGTATAAACAACAGTTGGCATTGAAATCAAAAGATTTGCCATAAAACATAATTATCATATCATGAAAACCAAGAAAATTAAGAAAAAAAAATGGAAGAAAACGGCAAATATGTAGAATTTCTGCAAGCGGCAGCGCTCCATGTTGCCGTTGGGTGACCGCCAAGTGCCAACTTTGCGGCCTCATATATCTGTAGGTACTGACCCTAAATTTTTTTTTATTCTAAAATACTTAATTTTTTTTTTTTTTTTTTCTCCAAAATATTCGGGCTGCTGCGCAAGTGAACGTATATATACGTTTGGACCGTTTAAGGGTTAATTGATAAGGTAGTAGTCTGTAAAAGTTGCATGTTAAAGTGGTTTATATTGATACTAGTCTAGCCACATAAAATAGAGAATGAGGAATGGTTTTAGAGTAAATATTTAACACCATAGCACTTCATTGTAAGTGGGACAAATATTGCAGAGATCAGCGCCAGTTGATGAAAGCTCGTCGTTGTTATCCCAAGCATTATCTCGGGAAAGTGCTTCATCATCTGGAACACAACAGTCTTCTCCTCCAGCACCTCTACCAGTGACATCCCAGCTGCAGCTAGTAGATATTCCTGACTCTAGGGGGACAGGAGGACGTCTTCTCTCTTTGGACACTTTCAGGGGGTAAGTTTAGAATGTGAAGCTTATTTTTGTTTTTTGATATATGGGTGCTTCTTGACTTATGGTGGTTCGGCTTACAATATTTTGACTTGACGATGGTGCAAGAGCAGTTACTTTAGAGATAAAACTTAAGATAATTACCCAGCATGAAAATGGCAAGTCTGTAACTTGTATTCATTTATTTACTTTTTAATAATGGTATTTAGTTAGTTGCAGTAATTATTTGTTTATGAATTATTCAGTGACAGTATTTATTTATGTATTTATCATATATTCATATTTGACTTAGAATATTTTCGACTTAGTGTCTCATAGCTCGATTGCTAGTACACTCAGCTCGCACATCGAGTTCCGTGGTTCGATCTCTGGGATGGGTGGCAACATTAGGACGTGTTTCCTTGAGACACCTGCTGTCCATGTTCACCTAGCAGTAAAATGGATACCCAAGTGTTAGTGGACTGGTGTGGGTTGCATCCTGGGGACAAAATTTACCTAATTTGTGGGAAATGCTCTGCATAACAAGCGTCTTTCTATATAGTAGCGTGTCATTGATGTCAACTATGGTCTATATACCTTGTACATGTACTTGTAGTAAATAAAGATTATTATAGGGTTGTCAGAATGTAAGCCCATAGTAAGTTAAAGAGCACCTGTACAAAATAATGTTAAAAAGTATTGCTTCCAGGTAACAGGCTGGTTGATCAGACCCTGATCCACCACAAGACCTGGTCTCAGACAGAGTCGCTGGGGTGTTGACCCCCGAAGCCCTCTCCAGGTATACTCCAGGTATTCCATCTTGAAGATTAGGAGGGAGGAAATGGAAAGTTTCATTGTTGGAAAAGTTCTTGTTTACCCTTTGTCCCACTTCTGCCCAGTGCAGTTGAAGTCGCATTATTTAATTGATCAATTAATGCATCCACAGAGCAAAGTGATTTTAAGGAAATAATACCACTACTAGCTGGAGATCCATCCTGCAATATTTAACCAGCCTGCCAATGTACTCGCTGGGTCTCTGGTATTTGTAGTGTGGTGACCTAGTGGATAAAGGCATATAAAGATTTACCTAGCTCTCCAGGTGGCTGATTAAATATTGCAGGCTGGATCCTCAGCTAGTCGCAGTATTGTTATTTAATAGATCAATATGTGCTACAGGTCCACATCCCTTTATCCAAAATTCTGAAATTTGAAAAGTTCCAAAAACCAAAGTTTTTTCAAGAAGTGTGGAGCATCAGTCATCTCCGTGCTGGGTCACGCCGCCACGTGGCGGCATAGTGTCATTCAGAAATTCAAAAAAGTATGAAATTCAAAACAATACAGGCCCCAAGGGTTTTGGATAAAGGGATGTGCACCTGTACTGCTATAAGTTTAGCTGGCCTAGCTTCTGGGGTCATGAAGTAGTATATCCATGGAAACTATTCATAGATACGTGTTTGACAGAAATTCATAAGACTTGAAAATTATATATACAAATACTTGGGATTTTGCCCACTATTTTTCTATTCCTTAGTTTTTTTTTATTTACACAACTTTCTTATAAATGTTTTTCTTGCACAGCCTCGCCATAATCATCATGGTGTTTGTCAACTACGGAGGGGGCCAGTATTACTTCTTCCAGCACGCTCGTTGGAACGGCCTCACTGTTGCTGACTTGGTCTTTCCCTGGTAAAGATGAATTTTGCTTGTACTCGCCTAATTGTGGTTGCAGGGGCCGAGACTCGGCTCCTGGCCCCACCCAGTGTTAAGGTTCTCTTACGTCTGGAGTACTATTGCAGACACTTGTGCTGTAAAAAAGTGGATGCTACATTAAATATCTAACTTTCTTCTTTTCCTGCACTGTTTTGGTTTCAGCTTATTATACAGGTAAATCACAGTACTTGCCAGGATAGTGAAAAATTACAGCACAATCTGAATTCAGAATTCAATACACTGGGTACTAATACTCGATTAAATTTGAAGAAGTGATGCTGCTACATTTTGGTGATAGTTGTCATAGATAGGCATAATAGATAATTAGATAAATGCCCTGCAAACTGTTGGGGTTCAGTCATAAGCAATTTTTTACATACCATCCGTGAATACAGTGGACCCTCGCCTAACGCTATTAATCCGTTCCTGAGAGCTCAACGTTAGACGAAATTATCGTTAGGCGAATTAATTTTCCCCATAAGAAATAATGGAAATCAAATTAATCTGTGCAAGACACCCAAAAGTATGAAAAAACAAAAAATTTTACCACATGAAATATTAATTTTAATACACACAAACTGAAGAAGAGATGTACAATACATGACACTTACCTTTATTGAAGATCTGGTGATGATTGATGGGATGGGAGGAGGAGAGACTGTGGATGGTCTTATTGTTTAGAAGGGGAATCCCCTTCCATTAGGACTTGAGGTGTCAAGTCCTTTTCCGGGTTACTTCCCTTCTTCTTTTAATGCCACTAGGACCAGCTTCAGAGTCACTGGACCTCTGTTGCACAACATATTTGTCCATAGAGGCCTGTGCCTCTCGTTCCTTTATGACTTTCCTAAAGTGTTTCACAACATTGTCAGTGTAATAGTCATCAGCACGGCTTGCAATAGCTGTGTGAGGGTGATTTTCATCAAAAAAGGTTTGCACTTTAAGCCACATTGCACACATTTCCTTAATCTTTGAAGTAGGCAACTTCTTCAATTTCTCTCTCCCCTCCTCCGAAGCAGTTTCCTCAGGTCTGGCCTCTTGCTGTTGAAGATGATCTAGCAGCTCATCAGTGGTTAGTTCTTCATTATCCTCCTCAACCAACTCTTCCACATCCTCCCCACTAACCTCACCAATATGAGCACTAGTTCCAGGCATTTTTTCCTGTTCACCTGGGTGTTAGTCAACTGTTGTGGGTCGCATCCTGGGGGACAAGATTAAGGACCCCAATGGAAATAAGTTAGACAGTCCTCGATGATGCACTGACTTTCTTGGGTTATCCTGGGTGGCTAACCCTCTGGGGTTAATAGTTTCTCGGTAATTATTTCATGTTAAGCCATACCAACAACACACACTCCACATCTTCGAGCAATACAGCTGATGGTGGTGCAGCAACAGCAACAGCTGACTGTGGTGCAGCAACAGCTGACTGTGGTGCAGCAACAGCTGACTGTGGTGCAGCAACAGCTGACCATGGTGCAGCAGCAGCTGACTGTAGTACAGCAATAGCTGACCGAGGTGCAGCAGCAGCAGCAGCTGACTGTGGTGCAGAAGCAGCTGACTGGTCCAGCAACAGCTGACGGTGGTGCAGCAGCAGCTGACTGTGGTACGATAGTATTTCTCGCCCTTTTTACCACAGGGTTGGCACTAGAAGCTTTCTTGGGGCCCAGGGTCACTTATTTTGCAGGTGAAATCACTAAAAACGCTGTGATATGAAATGTTCCGATTGTATGCTTGGATGTGACCGCGGAGGTTTGCTTGTAAACACTGCCACCCACGGAACAAGCGAGGCTGGCTCAAGCCGCACGTGGACACGTCTCGGACGAATCGTGTTGAGCGAGTTTTTTAGTGCTAGGCGAGGCAAAATTTTTGCGTTAAAATGTATCGCTAGGCGGATTTAACGTTACGCGATGCCATCATTAGGCGAGGGTCCACTGTACTTCCAATAATGGTTTTGTTATTCTTACTCATGCTAATAATTGTATATTGCCTGGGTAAGGCCAACAAAGCATTTAAATTACTGGGAAAATCTTGGTCTTAAATATGTACTTGCTGGAGTGTAGGAGAGATATATATTATGTACCTTGAAAATATTTGAGGGTCTAGTTGAAAATCTTCACACTGTCGTAACATACTGGAGTGAGAGACATGGAAGTTGAGCATAAACCTAGTGAAAAGCAGGGGTGCTGTGGGCACAATAAGGGAACACTGTATCAACATCTGTGGCCCCAAACTATTCAACATCTTATCAGAAAATGTCCAAAACACTGCTGGGACAAATGTAGAAGTATCTTCACCAGGTGCCAGATCAACCACACTGTGATGGATATGTGGGTCAGTGGGCCACCAGCAGCAACAGCCTGGTTAACCAGGCTGGAATCAGACGAGCCTGCCCATGCTTTTGGAGTAGATCTTGTGGGGGTACTTTTGGGCAAGACCATTAGTTGCTAGGAAGCCTCGCTGTTATGGATCATACAAAATACAGTACAGCCTCCCCTCATTTAGCAATGTACTGATTTACAGATGACTCGGACTTACAATGAGCTCTCTAACTAGTATGCATACCTAAATACAGTAATGTATATTAGAGCTGATTTCTTCTATTTTGTTTATTGCAATATACAGTACAATACTGTATAAACATTTTAAAGTAGTATATACTAAAAATTTTATAAATGGTGCAAAGGTGACATTAAAACAATATCGAAGATGGTTGACACAAACCCACTACAGGTTGGCTGTCACTAATCCGGCAGTCGGTTATCCGGTTCCATCAATAATCCGGCACTAATATCGGCCAGCATAATTTCAAATTTCATCATTACACTCACTCAGAAATTGTGCAGATGGTTGTAAATCCACAGCAGCAAGCCAGTGGAGGAGAAAGCAGTGATGAAAATAAGGAAGATGTAGCAGAGTCTTATAGATAGGTTAATTAAGTGTATTCTAACCTAACCACTCTAATCCGGCAAACTCGCTAATCCGGCTCGCTACAGGTCCCAGTGATGCTGGATTAGTGATGGTCAACCTGTACCATTATAGTATGCTCCTTGCTTAACAATGAATTCGTTTACTGACGTGGTCTTAAGAACGGAACTCTGTCGTAAAGTGAGGAGAGGCTGTAATGCTGCTGTATCCGCAGGAGATACACTCCTAAACCTGCAGTGGCATCTGAAACTGTGGATAGCAGCAAACCCAATATGCAAGTCATTTTTCATTTATTTACATCTTTCAACAAACCGGCCATATCCTGTATAAATTACTAAATTTACATACATTATTATTATTATTATTATTATTATTATTATTAACACACTGGCTGATTCCCACCAAGGCAGGGTGGCCTGAAAAAGAAAAACTTTCACCATCATTCGTTCCATCACTGTCTTGCCAGAAGGGTGCTTTACACGACAGTCTTTAAACTGCAACATTAACACCCCTCCTTCAGGTAGTCCTGCCAGATGACTGTGGAACAGAAACCTGTAACTGTTTTACATGATGGTAGGATTGCTGGTGTCTTTTTCTGTCTCATAAACACGCTAGATAACAGGGATATCTTGCTACTCCTACTTACATTTGGTCACACTTCACAGACACGCACATGCATATATATATACATACATCTAGGTTTTTCTCCTTTTTCTAAATAGCTCTTGTTCTTGTTTATTTCTTCTATTGTCCATGGGGAAGTGGAAAAGGATCTTTCCTCCGTAAGCCATGCGTGTCGTATGAGGCGACTAAAATGCCGGGAGCAATGGGCTAGTAACCCCTTCTCTTGTAAACATTTACTAAAAAAGAGAAGAAGAAAAACTTTATAATTTACATACATACCTACATTTTTTATATAGCTGGACTTGAGTCCTGGAAATGGGAAGTACAATGCCTGCACTTTAACCCTTTGAGGGTTTTGGTCGTACTAGTACGTCTTACGCGTAGGGGTTTTTGACGTACTAGTACGCATAAATTCTAGCGGCCTCAAATCTCGCAGGAAAAGGCTGATAAGCCTAGATGTGAGAGAATGGGTCTGTGTGGTGGGTGTGCGCAGTAGGAAAAAAATCTGGGACCCAGTGGTGCATTGTGGGAATGCCATCATAGTACACAATTTCCACAGTGCCCTGCGGTAAGAAGTTCCTCACTCCTCGGCGAATTGGGACACTTTTGTTCCCCAGTGACAGTTCTAATACAGATGGAAGTGACAGTGAAGATGAGTTTCAAGGTTCTGGTGAGGTTTTGACCGAAACTAATGACCATAATATGGGTAATAGTGAGGAAAACCCAGACAACCCACAGCCTTCCACCTCTGGTGCTGGGCCGTCGTTCAGTTGTACCAGAATCAAAGAGGAAACTCCTATTTCCCAAAATCCCAGACTCAGATGTGAGCATTGGTGATGATAATGATAGTGATTATGAACTACAAGCTCTTCAAACTTGTTCCAAGAATGGAGGAGGAGGAGGAGGAGGAGGCAGAGGAGGAGGAGGCAAGAGGAGGAGGAGGCAAGAGGAGGAGGAGGAGGCAGAGGAGGAGGAGGAGGAGGAAGAAGAAGAAGAGGAGGAGGAGGAGGAAGAAGAGGAGGAGGAGGAGGAGGAAGAGGAGGAGGAGGAGGAGGAAGAAGAAGAATAGGTAATGTTAACAATAATACATAATAATAATACATAATAATAATAATACATAATAATAATACATAATAATAATAATACATAATAATAATAATAGGTAATAATAATAATAATATGTAATAATAAATGTTCACCCATGACAGTAACAAGATAAGGGGAGATAACATCTGATAAGTGCTGACGTTTGATAAGGGTAAATGAGGGTAGAGCTGATGCCAAAAGATGAGATGAACATCGCCCTCCCTTTGTTTTTGCTGGTATACTAACATTTCTGTCTGTCTATTTGCCTGTCTGTCAAGCTCCCTGTCTATCCATCTAGCTCTCTGTCTCAGAGAGCCACAAGACTGCGTCATCACTTTTACTCACATCTTCAAGCAGAGTATAGCACTTTGTCTGGGTTTCTTGGGTTATCCTAGGTAATTTATACTATGTATACTTGTATTTATGTGTACCTGTGAGACAGAGATAGACAGACAGATAGAATGAGGGAGAAAGATAATTAGATAGAATGGAGGAGGGGAAGCAGCATCCGACCCCATTGTTTTGACAGGCCGGAGGGGGAAAGAGTAATGAGCCAATATGTCACTTTGACAGCTGCCGACTCCTTGTAATTTACACTATGGACTAGGAGGACAAGGAGAAGGAGGAAGAGTAGGGGGAAGAGGAAGAAGAGGAGGAGGAGGAAGAGTAGGAGGAAGAGGAATAAGAGGAAGAGGAGGAGGAAGAGGAATAGTAGGAGGAAGATTAGGGGGAAGAGGAGGAAGAGGAAGAGGAGGAGGAGGAAGAGTAGGAGGAAGAGGAAGAAGAGGAGGAGGAGGAAGAGGAGGAGGAGGAAGAGGAAGAGTAGGAGGAAGAGGAAGAGGAGGAAGAGGAAGAGTATGAGGAAGAGGAAGAGGAGGAAGAGGAAGAGTATGAGGAAGAGTAGGGGGAAGAGGAGGAAGAGTAGGGGGAAGAGGAGGAAGAGGAAGAAGAGGAGGAGGAGGGTGGAACACTAGTACACTGGTACTGGTACACTAACATTTCTGTCTGTCTATTTGTCTGTCTGTCAAGCTCCCTGTCTATCTGTCTATCCGTCTAGCTCTCTGTCTCAGAGAGCCACAAGACTGTGTCATCACTTTTACTCACATCTTCAAGCAGAGTATAGCACTTTGTCTGGATTTCTTGGGTTATCCTAGGTAATTTATACTATGTATACTTGTATTTATGTGTACCTGTGAGACAGAGATAGACAGACAGATAGAAAGAGAGAGACAGATTGAAAGAGATAGAATGAGGGAGAAAGATAAAACACCATTGTGTATGACACCATGTTTCAGAGTTCCACAAGCTGCAGAACTAATAGGAATATGTTCAGTGACTGTATATTGGTATATATATTATAGAACAATAATAATAAACAATGTTTTGTATTGTTTGTTTTTGTAAACAAGTTTTGTAAACAATATATTGATAATTATGTTTGTGTGCTTATTGTGTTGTATACAACGAGTGTATATATGTACATTGCACCTTACTTTGGTCTCATAGGGCACATAAGTTATGTGAAAAAATAAAATAGTGAAAAAAACAACAAACCTTCAAATACAAGTAAATCAAAGTTTACCGGGTGAGCGGCAGTCGCCGCTGTTGCCATACGCGGCTCATTTTCTGCAAACTTCATGCATCCATATCTCCGTAAGTATTGATGGTAAAATTTTTTTGTTTATCCTATAATGTTTAGAAAAAAAAACTCTATTTTTTCATAAGAAAAAATAATTTTTTTTTTTTTTGAAATTTGGCCGACCCTGAGAACGAGTTTCGGAGAGGGCCTGTCGACCCTCAAAGGGTTAAAGGAGGGGTTTGGGATATTGGCAGTTTGGAGGGATATGTTGTGTATCTTTGTACATATATGCTTGTAAACTGTTGTATTCTGAGCACCTCTGCAAAAACAGTGATTATGTGTGAATGAGGTGAAAGTTGAATGATGAAAGTATTTTCTCTTTGGGGATTTTTTCTTTTTGGGTCACCCTGCCTCGGTGGGAGACGGCCGACTTGTTACAAAAATAAAAATACCTATTATGAAGGTTAGTTCATAAGTGATGCAAAATAAGTCTAGAATTAGTACTTTTTCACAGATGGGAGATATTTCACAGCTTCTTAGGCTTTGAAGAACTGCCAGCATCACTACTTTTGTGCTTTGAGGACATTAATAAACAAAATTAAGATTTACTTTTCGGCCACAGTTAACTGTGGATAACTGAAACCACGGATACCGACTCCTTGAATACTGAGGGTTCTGTAGTATTCCTCGCCAGATGTGAGGTAAGAAATAAACCATGGAATGGGTGGGGATTGAACCCATAGTAAGTTGGCCCTAAAACTCCAGGCCATTGTGTAAAGCCATTTAGCCAGCTGGCCACAACAAGACTCGTCCAGCAAGGTATGCTGCTACACACCATAGGTTTGCAATTGTTGTTATTGTTTCGGGAGTCGTGATTAACCCTTTGAGGGTCGACAGGCCCTCTCCGAAACTCGTTCTCAGGGTCGGCCAAATTTCAAAAAAAAAAAAATTATTTTTTCTTATGAAAAAATAGAGTTTTTTTTTCTAAACATTATAGGATAAACAAAAAAAATTTACCATCAATACTTACGGAGATATGGATGCATGAAGTTTGCAGAAAATGAGCCGCGTATGGCAACAGCGGCGACTGCCGCTCACCCGGTAAACTTTAGTTTACTTGTATTTGAAGGTTTGTTGTTTTTTTCACTATTTTATTTTTTCACATAACTTATGTGGCCTGTGAGACCAAAGTAAGGTGCAATGTACATATATACACTCGTTGTATACAACACAATAAGCACACAAACATAATTATCAATATATTGTTTACAAAACTTGTTTACAAAAACAAACAATACAAAACATTGTTTATTATTATTGTTCTATAATATATATACCAATATACAGTCACTGAACATATTCCTATTAGTTCTGCAGCTTGTGGAACTCTGAAACATGGTGTCATACACAATGGTGTTTTATCTTTCTCCCTCATTCTATCTCTTTCAATCTGTCTCTCTTTCTATCTGTCTATCTATCTCTGTCTCACAGGTACACATAAATACAAGTATACATAGTATAAATTACCTAGGATAACCCAAGAAATCCAGACAAAGTGCTATACTCTGCTTGAAGATGTGAGTAAAAATGATGACACAGTCTTGTGGCTCTCTGAGACAGAGAGCTAGACGGATAGACAGATAGACAGGGAGCTTGACAGACAGACAAATAGACAGACAGAAATGTTAGTGTACCAGTACCAGTGTACTAGTGTTCCACCCTCCTCCTCCTCTTCTTCCTCTTCCTCCTCTTCCCCCTACTCTTCCTCATACTCTTCCTCTTCCTCCTCTTCCTCTTCCTCCTACTCTTCCTCTTCCTCCTCCTCCTC